>NC_079375.1:0-57059 GCF_021018895.1 Seriola aureovittata
TGTTCTGTGTAGAAATCTCACTTAATGTGAATGCTCAGATTTTGGATACACACAGACAGCTTTAAGGAGGGAAAGAGCCGCTTTAGACGCTGGAAACAGCGCTTTACAACAGTATCGCATTCTCAGGTGTAGCTGATAACTTTATTACATGTAAACATGAAATCCATCATATTCTTCATGAATGCTACTCAAATACACAGGAAAACTTATCCTGAAGTGTTCTGTATAGACAGGACAATGAGTGACAAAAACTCAGTTCTCAGACACAGAGAACGCTTCTGACGAGGACTTAGAGCAGATCCTGACGCTTAACAGAGCGTTACAACAGTACCACCTTCTCAGGTGCAGCTGATAACTTTATTACATGTAAACATGAAATCCATCATATTCTTCATGAATGCTACTCAAATAGACAGGAAAACTTATCCTGAAGTGTTCTGTGTAGAGATCCCACTTAATGTGAATGCTCAGATTTTGGATACACACAGACAGCGTTAAGGAGGGAAAGAGCCGCTTTAGACGCTGGAAACGTGGAAAAAGCGCTTTACAACAGTATCGCATTCTCAGGTGTAGCTGATAACTTTATGACATGTAAACATGAAATCCATCATATTCTTCATGAATGCTACTCAAATACACAGGAAAACTTATCCTGAAGTGTTCTGTATAGACAGGACAATGAGTGACAAAAACTCAGTTCTCAGACACAGAGAACGCTTCTGACGAGGACTTAGAGCAGATCCTGACGCTTAACAGAGCGTTACAACAGTACCACCTTCTCAGGTGCAGCTGATAACTTTATTACATGTAAACATGAAATCCATCATATTCTTCATGAATGCTACTCAAATAGACAGGAAAACTTATCCTGAAGTGTTCTGTGTAGAGATCCCACTTAATGTGAATGCTCAGATTTTGGATACACACAGACAGCTTTAAGGAGGGAAAGAGCCGCTTTAGACGCTGGAAACGTGGAAAAAGCGCTTTACAACAGTATCGCATTCTCAGGTGTAGCTGATAACTTTATGACATGTAACATGAAATCCATCATATTCTTCATGAATGCTACTCAAATACACAGGAAAACTTATCCTGAAGTGTTCTGTATAGACAGGACAATGAGTGACAAAAACTCAGTTCTCAGACACAGAGAAAGCTTCTGACGAGGACTTAGAGCAGATCCTGACGCTTAACAGAGCGTTACAACAGTATCGCATTCTCAGGTGCAGCTGATAACTTTATTACATGTAAACATGAAATCCATCATATTCTTCATGAATGCTACTCAAATAGACAGGAAAACTTATCCTGAAGTGTACTGTGTAGAAATCTCACTTAATGTGAATGCTCAGATTTTGGATACACACAGACAGCTTTAAGGAGGGAAAGAGCCGATTCAGACGCTGGAAAGGTGGAAACAGCGCTTTACAACAGTATCGCATTCTCAGGTGTAGCTGATAACTTTATGACATGTAAACATGAAATCCATCATATTCTTCATGAATGCTACTCAAATACACAGGAAAACTTATCCTGAAGTGTTCTGTATAGACAGGACAATGAGTGACAAAAACTCAGTTCTCAGACACAGAGAACGCTTCTGACGAGGACTTAGAGCAGATCCTGACGCTTAACAGAGCGTTACAACAGTGTCGCATTCTCAGGTGCAGCTGATAACTTTATTACATGTAAACATGAAATCCATCATATTCTTCATGAATGCTACTCAAATACACAGGAAAACTTATCCTGAAGTGTTCTGTGTAGAAATCTCACTTAATGTGAATGCTCAGATTTTGGATACACACAGACAGCTTTAAGGAGGGAAAGAGCCGCTTTAGACGCTGGAAACAGCGCTTTACAACAGTATCGCATTCTCAGGTGTAGCTGATAACTTTATGACATGTAAACATGAAATCCATCATATTCTTCATGAATGCTACTCAAATACACAGGAAAACTTATCCTGAAGTGTTCTGTATAGACAGGACAATGAGTGACAAAAACTCAGTTCTCAGACACAGAGAACGCTTCTGAAGAGGACTTAGAGCAGATCCTGACGCTTAACAGAGCGTTACAACAGTGTCGCATTCTCAGGTGCAGCTGATAACTTTATTACATGTAAACATGAAATCCATCATATTCTTCATGAATGCTACTCAAATACACAGGAAAACTTATCCTGAAGTGTTCTGTGTAGAAATCTCACTTAATGTGAATGCTCAGATTTTGGATACACACAGACAGCTTTAAGGAGGGAAAGAGCCGATTCAGACGCTGGAAACGTGGAAACAGCGCTTTACAACAGTATCGCATTCTCAGGTGTAGCTGATAACTTTATGACATGTAAACATGAAACCATCATATTGTTCATGAATGCTACTCAAATACACAGGAAATCTTATCCTGAAGTGTTCTGTATAGACAGGACAATGAGTGACAAAAACTCAGTTCTCAGACACAGAGAAAGCTTCTGACGAGGACTTAGAGCAGATCCTGACGCTTAACAGAGCGTTACAACAGTATCGCATTCTCAGGTGCAGCTGATAACTTTATTACATGTAAACATGAAATCCATCATATTCTTCATGAATGCTACTCAAATACATAGGAAAACTTATCCTGAAGTGTTCTGTGTAGAAATCTCACTTAATGTGAATGCTCAGATTTTGGATACACACAGACAGCTTTAAGGAGGGAAAGAGCCGCTTTAGACGCTGGAAACGTGGAAACAGCGCTTTACAACCGTGTCGCATTCTCAGGTGCAGCTGATAACTTTATTACATGTAAACATGAAATCCATCATATTCTTCATGAATGCTACTCAAATAGACAGGAAAACTTATCCTGAAGTGTACTGTGTAGAGATCCCACTTAATGTGAACGCTCAGACTTTGGATACACACACACAGCGTTAAGGAGGGAAAGAGCCGCTTTAGACGCTGGAAACGTGTAAAAAGCGCTTTACAACAGTATCGCATTCTCAGGTGTAGCTGATAACTTTATGACATGTAAACATGAAATCCATCATATTCTTCATGAATGCTACTCAAATACACAGGAAAACTTATCCTGAAGTGTTCGGTATAGACAGGACAATGAGTGACAAAAACTCAGTTCTCAGACACAGAGAACGCTTCTGACGAGGACTTAGAGCATATCCTGGCGCTTAACAGAGCGTTACAACAGTGTCGCATTCTCAGGTGCAGCTGATAACTTTATTACATGTAAACATGAAATCCATCATATTCTTCATGAATGCTACTCAAATAGACAGGAAAACTTATCCTGAAGTGTTCTGTGTCGAAATCTCACTTAATGTGAATGTTCAGATTTTGGATACACACAGACAGCTTTAAGGAGGGAAAGAGCCGCTTTAGACGTTGCAAACGTGGAAACAGCGCTTTACAACAGTATCGCATTCTCAGGTGTAGCTGATAACTTTATGACATGTAAACATGAAATCCATCATATTCTTCATGAATGCTACTCAAATACACAGGAAATCTTATCCTGAAGTGTTCTGTATAGACAGGACAATGAGTGAAAAAAACTCAGTTCTCAGACACAGAGAACGCTTCTGAAGAGGACTTAGAGCAGATCCTGACGCTTAACAGAGCGTTACAACAGTGTCGCATTCTCAGGTGCATCTGATAACTTTATCACATGTAAACATGAAATCCATCATATTCTTCATGAATGCTACTCAAATAGATAGGAAAACTTATCCTGAAGTGTTCTGTGTAGAAATCTCACTTAATGTGAATGCTCAGATTTTGGATACACACAGACAGCTTTAAGGAGGGAAAGAGCCGCTTTAGACGCTGGAAACGTGGAAACAGCGCTTTACAACAGTATCGCATTCTCAGGTGTATCTGATAACTTTATGACATGTAAACATGGAATCCATCATATTCTTCATGAATGCTACTCAAATACCCAGGAAAACTTATCCTGAAGTGTTCTGTATAGACAGGACAATGAGTGACAAAAACTCAGTTCTCAGACACAGAGAACGCTTCTGACGAGGACTTAGAGCATATCCTGACGCTTAACAGAGCGTTACAACAGTGTCGCATTCTCAGGTGCAGCTGATAACTTTATTACATGTAAACATGAAATCCATCATATTCTTCATGAATGCTACTCAAATAGACAGGAAAACTTATCCTGAAGTGTACTGTGTAGAGATCCCACTTAATGTGAACGCTCAGATTTTGGATATACACAGACAGCTTTAAGGAGGGAAAGAGCCGCTTTAGAGGCTGGAAATGTGGAAACAGCGCTTTACAACAGTATCGCATTCTCAGGTGTATCTGATAACTTTATGACATGTAAACATGAAATCCATCATAATCTTCATGAATGCTACTCAAATACAGAGGAAAACTTATCCTGAAGTGTTCTGTATAGACAGGACAATGAGTGACAAAAACTCAGTTCTCAGACACAGAGAAAGCTTCTGACGAGGACTTAGAGCAGATCCTGACGCTTAACAGAGCGTTACAACAGTATCGCATTCTCAGGTGCAGCTGATAACTTTATTACATGTAAACATGAAATCCATCATATTCTTCATGAATGCTACTAAAATAGATAGGAAAACTTATCCTGAAGTGTTCTGTGTAGAAATATCACTTAATGTGAATGCTCAGATTTTGGATACACACAGACAGCTTTAAGGAGGGAAAGAGCCGCTTTAGACGTTGGAAACCTGGAAACAGCGCTTTACAACAGTATCGCATTCTCAGGTGTAGCTGATAACTTTATGACATGTAAACATGAAATCCATCATATTCTTCATGAATGCTACTCAAATACACAGGAAATCTTATCCTGAAGTGTTCTGTATAGACAGGACAATGAGTGAAAAAAACTCAGTTCTCAGACACAGAGAACGCTTCTGAAGAGGACTTAGAGCAGATCCTGACGCTTAACAGAGCGTTACAACAGTGTCGCATTCTCAGGTGCAGCTGATAACTTTATTACATGTAAACATGAAATCCATCATATTCTTCATGAATGCTACTCAAATAGACAGGAAAACTTATCCTGAAGTGTTCTGTGTCGAAATCTCACTTAATGTGAATGTTCAGATTTTGGATACACACAGACAGCTTTAAGGAGGGAAAGAGCCGCTTTAGACGTTGCAAACGTGGAAACAGCGCTTTACAACAGTATCGCATTCTCAGGTGTAGCTGATAACTTTATGACATGTAAACATGAAATCCATCATATTCTTCATGAATGCTACTCAAATACACAGGAAATCTTATCCTGAAGTGTTCTGTATAGACAGGACAATGAGTGACAAAAACTCAGTTCTCAGACACAGAGAACGCTTCTGACGAGGACTTAGAGCAGATCCTGACGCTTAACAGAGCGTTACAACCGTGTCGCATTCTCAGGTGCAGCTGATAACTTTATTACATGTAAACATGAAATCCATCATATTCTTCATGAATGCTACTCAAATAGACAGGAAAACTTATCCTGAAGTGTACTGTGTAGAGATCCCACTTAATGTGAACGCTCAGATTTTGGATACACACAGACAGCGTTAAGGAGGGAAAGAGCCGCTTTAGACGCTGGAAACGTGGAAAAAGCGCTTTACAACAGTATCGCATTCTCAGGTGTAGCTGATAACTTTATGACATGTAAACATGAAATCCATCATATTCTTCATGAATGCTACTAAAATACACAGGAAAACTTATCCTGAATGTTCGGTATAGACAGGACAATGAGTGACAAAAACTCAGTTCTCAGACACAGAGAACGCTTCTGACGAGGACTTAGAGCATATCCGGACGCTTAACAGAGCGTTACAACAGTGTCGCATTCTCAGGTGCAGCTGATAACTTTATTACATGTAAACATGAAATCCATCATATTCTTCATGAATGCTACTCAAATAGACAGGAAAACTTATCCTGAAGTGTTCTGTGTAGAAATCTCACTTAATGTGAATGCTCAGATTTTGGATACACACAGACAGCTTTAAGGAGGGAAAGAGCCGATTCAGACGCTGGAAACGTGGAAACAGCGCTTTACAACAGTATCGCATTCTCAGGTGTAGCTGATAACTTTATGACATGTAAACATGAAATCCATCATATTCTTCATGAATGCTACTCAAATAGACAGGAAAACTTATCCTGAAGTGTTCTGTGTAGAAATCTCACTTAATGTGAATGCTCAGATTTTGGATACACACAGACAGCTTTAAGGAGGGAAAGAGTCGCTTTAGACGCTGGAAACGTGGAAACAGCGCTTTACAACAGTATCGCATTCTCAGGTGCAGCTGATAACTTTATTACATGTAAACATGAAATCCATCATATTCTTCATGAATGCTACTCAAATACACAGGACAACTTATCCTGAAGTGTTCTGTATAGACAGGACAATGAGTGATAAAAACTCAATTTTCAGACACAGAGAACGCTTCTGACGAGGACTTAGAGCACATCCTGACGCTTAACAGAGCGTTACAACAGTGTCGCATTCTCAGGTGCAGCTGATAACTTTATTACATGTAAACATGAAATCCATCATATTCTTCATGAATGCTACTAAAATAGACAGGGAAACTTATCCTGAAGTGTTCTGTGTAGAAATCTCACTTAATGTGAACGCTCAGATTTTGGATACACACAGTTAAGGAGGGAAAGAGCCGCTTTAGATGCTGGAAACGTGGAAACAGCGCTTTAAAACAGTATCGCATTCTCAGGTGTAGCTGATAACTTTATGACATGTAAACATGAAATCCATCATATTCTTCATGAATGCTACTCAAATACACAGGAAAACTTATCCTGAAGTGTTCGGTATAGACAGGACAATGAGTGACAAAAACTCAGTTCTCAGACACAGAGAACGCTTCTGACGAGGACTTAGAGCAGATCCTGACGCTTAACAGAGCGTTACAACAGTATTGCATTCTCAGGTGCAGCTGATAACTTTATTACATGTAAACATGAAATCCATCATATTCTTCATGAATGCTACTCAAATAGACAGGAAAACTTATCCTGAAGTATTCTGTGTAGAAATCCCACTAAATGTGAATGCTCAGATTTTGGATACACACAGACAGCTTTAACGAGGGAAAGAGCCGATTCAGACGCTGGAAACGTGGAAACAGCGCTTTACAACAGTATCGCATTCTCAGGTGTAGCTGATAACTTTATGACATGTAAACATGAAATCCATCATATTCTTCATGAATGCTACTCAAATAGACAGGAAAACTTATCCTGAAGTGTTCTGTGTAGAAATCCCACTAAATGTGAATGCTGAGATTTTGGAGAAACACAGACAGCTTTAACGAGGAAAGGAGCCGATTTAGGGGCTGGAAACGTGAAAACAGCTCTTTTCAACAGTATTGCATTCTCAGGTGTAACTGATAACTTTATGACATGTAAACATGAAATCCATCATATTCTTCATGAATGCTACTCAAAAAGACAGGAAAACCTATCCTGAAGTGTTCTGTATAGACAGGACAATGAGTGACAAAAACTCAGTTCTCACACACAGAGAACGCTTCTGATGAGGACTTAGAGCTGATCCTGACGCTTAACAGAGCTTTTCAACAGTATCGCATTCTTTTTTTTTTTTTTTTTATATATATTTTTTTTTTTTGGGGGGGCTTATTATGCCTTTATTTGATAGTATAGTGGAGAGAGACAGGAAACGGGGAGGCAGAGAGAGGGGGAATGACATGCAGCGAAAGGCCGTCCGATGCGAGATTCGAACCGGGGCCAACTGCAGCGAGGACTGTACCCTCTACACATGGGGCGCCTGCTTAGACCACTACGCTACACGATGACCCAACAATATCGCATTCTAAGGTGTAGCTGATAACTTTATGACATGTAAACATGAAATCCATCATATTCTTCATGAATGCTACTCAAATAGACAGGAAAACTTATCCTGAAGTGTTCTGTGTAGAAATCCAATGAATGTGAATCCTGAGATTTTGGAGACACACAGACAGCTTTAACGAGGAAAAGAGACGATTTAGGCGCTGGAAACGTTAAAACAGCGCTTTTTAACAGTATTGCATTCTCAGGTGTAACATGTAAACATGAAATCCATCATATTCTTCATGAATGCTACTCAAAAAGACAGGAAAACTTATCCTGAAGTGTTCTGTGTAGAAATTCCACTAAATGTGAATGCTCAGATTTTGGATACACACAGACAGCTTTAAGGAGGGAAAGAGCCGATTTAGACGCTGGAAACGTGGAAACAGCGCTTTACAACAGTATCGCATTCTCAGGTGTATCTGATAACTTTATGACATGTAAACATGGAATCCATCATATTATTCATGAATGCTACTCAAATAGACAGGAAAACTTATCCTGAAGTGTTGTGTATAGACAGGACAATGAGTTACAAAAACTCAGTTCTCACACACAGAGAACGCTTCTGATGAGGACTTAGAGCAGATCCTGACGCTTAACAGAGCTTTTCAACAGTATCGCATTCTAAGGTGTAGCTGATAACTTTATGACATGTAAACATGCAATCCATCATATTCTTCATGAATGCTACTCAAATAGACAGGAAAACTTATCCTGAAGTGTTCTGTGTAGAAATCCCACTAAATGTGAATGCTCAGATTTTGGATACACACAGACAGCTTTAACGAGGGAAAGGAGCCGATTCAGACGCTGGAAACGTGGAAACAGCGCTTTACAACAGTATCGCATTCTCAGGTGTAGCTGATAACTTTATGACATGTAAACATGAAATCCATCATATTCTTCATGAATGCTACTCAAATAGACAGGAAAACCTATCCTGAAGTGTTCTGTATAGACAGGACAATGAGTGACAAAAACTCAGTTCTCAGACACAGAGAAAGCTTCTGACGAGGACTTAGAGCAGATCCTGACGCTTAACAGAGCTTTTCAACAGTATCGCATTCTAAGGTGTAGCTGATAACTTTATGACATGTAAACATGAAGTCCATCATATTCTTCATGAATGCTACTCAAATAGACAGGAAAACTTATCCTGAAGTGTTCTGTGTAGAAATCCCACTAAATGTGAATGCTCAGATTTTGGATACACACAGACAGCTTTAACGAGGGAAAGAGCCGATTCAGACGCTGGAAACGTGGAAACAGCGCTTTACAACAGTATCGCATTCTCAGGTGTAGCTGATAACTTTATGACATGTAAACATGAAATCCATCATATTCTTCATGAATGCTACTCAAATAGACAGGAAAACTTATCCTGAAGTGTTCTGTGTAGAAATCCCACTAAATGTGAATGCTCAGATTTTGGATACACACAGGCAGCTTTAAGGAGGGAAAGACCCGATTCAGACGCTGGAAACGTGGAAACAGCGCTTTACAACAGTATCGCATTCTCAGGTGTAGCTGATAACTTTATGACATGTAAACATGAAATCCATCATATTCTTCATGAATCCTACTCAAATAGACAGGAAAACTTATCCTGAAGTGTTCTGTGTAGAAATCCCACTAAGTGTGAATCCTGAGATATTGAAGACACACAGACAGCTTTAACGAGGAAAGGAGACGATTTAGGCGCTGGAAACGTTAAAACAGCGCTTTCTAACAGTATCGCATTCTCAGGTGTAACTGATAACTTTATGACATGTAAACATGAAATCCATCATATTCTTCATGAATGCTACTCGAATAGACAGGAAATCCTATCCTGACGTGTTCTGTACAGACAGGACAATGAGTGAGAAAAACTCAATTCTCAGACACAGAGAAAGCTTCTAACGAGGAATTAGAGCAGATTCTGACGCTTAATAGCGCTATTCAACAGGATTGCATTCTCAGGTGTAACTGATAACTTTATGACATGTAAACATGAAATCCATCATATTCTTCATGAATGCTACTCAAATAGACAGGAAAACTTATCCTGAAGTGTTCTGAGTAGAAATCCCACTAAATGTGAATGCTGAGATTTTGGAGAAACACGGACAGCTTTAAGGAGGGAAAGAGCCGATTTAGACGCTGGAAACGTGGAAACAGCGCTTTACAACAGTATCGCATTCTCAGGTGTATCTGATAAGTTTATGACATGTAAACATGGAATCCATCATATTCTTCATGAATGCTACTCAAATAGACAGGAAAACTTATCCTGAAGTGTTCTGTATAGACAGGACAATGAGTGACAAAAACTCAGTTCTCAAACACAGAGAACGCTTCTGATGAGGACTTAGAGCAGATCATGACACTTAACAGAGCTTTTCAACAGTATCGCATTCTAAGGTGTAGCTGATAACTTTATGACATGTAAACATGAAATCCATCATATTCTTCATGAATGTTATTCAAATAGACAGGAAAACTTATCCTGAAGTGTTCTGTGTAGAAATCCCACTAAATGTGAATGCTCAGATTTTGGATACACACAGACAGCTTTAACGAGGGGAAGAGCCGATTCAGACGCTGGAAACGTGGAAACAGCGCTTTACAACAGTATCGCATTCTCAGGTGTAGCTGATAACTTTATGACATGTAAACATGAAATCCATCATATTCTTCATGAATGCTACTCAAATAGACAGGAAAACCTATCCTGAAGTGTTCTGTATAGACAGGACAATGAGTGACAAAAACTCAGTTCTCACACACAGAGAACGCTTCTGATGAGGACTTAGAGCAGATCATGACGCTTAACAGAGCTTTTCAACAGTATCGCATTCTAAGGTGTAGCTGATAACTTTATGACATGTAAACATGAAATCCATCATATTCTTCATGAATGCTACTCAAATAGACAGGAAAACTTATCCTGAAGTGTTCTGTGTAGAAATCCCACTAAATGTGAATGCTCAGATTTTGGATACAGACAGACAGCTTTAACGAGGGAAAGAGCCGATTCAGACGCTGGAAACGTGGAAACAGCGCTTTACAACAGTATCGCATTCTCAGGTGTAGCTGATAACTTTATGACATGTAAACATGAAATCCATCATATTCTTCATGAATGCTACTCAAATACACAGGAAAACTTATCCTGAAGTGTTCTGAGTAGAAATCCCACTAAATGTGAATGCTGAGATTTTGGAGAAACACGGACAGCTTTAAGGAGGGAAAGAGCGATTTAGACGCTGGAAACGTGGAAACAGCACTTTACAACAGTATCGCATTCTCAGGTGTATCTGATAACTTTATGACATGTAAACATGGAATCCATCATATTCTTCATGAATGCTACTCAAATAGACAGGAAAACCTATCCTGAAGTGTTCTGTATAGACAGGACAATGAGTGACAAAAACTGAGTTCTCACAAACAGAGAACGCTTCTGATGAGGACTTAGAGCAGATCATGACGCTTAACAGAGCTTTTCAACAGTATCGCATTCTTTTTTTTTTTTTTTTTATATATATATTTTTTTTTTGGGGGGGCTTATTATGCCTTTATTTGATAGTATAGTGGAGAGAGACAGGAAACGGGGAGGCAGAGAGAGGGGGAATGACATGCAGCGAAAGGCCGTCCGATGCGAGATTCGAACCGGGGCCAACTGCAGCGAGGACTGTACCCTCTACACATGGGGCGCCTGCTTAGACCACTACGCTACACGATGACCCAACAATATCGCATTCTAAGGTGTAGCTGATAACTTTATGACATGTAAACATGAAATCCATCATATTCTTCATGAATGCTACTCAAATAGACAGGAAAACTTATCCTGAAGTGTTCTGTGTAGAAATCCAATGAATGTGAATCCTGAGATTTTGGAGACACACAGACAGTTTTAACGAGGAAAAGAGACGATTTAGGCGCTGGAAACGTTAAAACAGCGCTTTTTAACAGTATTGCATTCTCAGGTGTAACATGTAAACATGAAATCCATCATATTCTTCATGAATGCTACTCAAATAGACAGGAAAACTTATCCTGAAGTGTTCTGTGTAGAAATTCCACTAAATGTGAATGCTCAGATTTTGGATACACACAGACAGCTTTAAGGAGGGAAAGAGCCGATTTAGACGCTGGAAACGTGGAAACAGCGCTTTACAACAGTATCGCATTCTCAGGTGTATCTGATAACTTTATGACATGTAAACATGGAATCCATCATATTCTTCATGAATGCTACTCAAATAGACAGGAAAACTTATCCTGAAGTGTTGTGTATAGACAGGACAATGAGTTACAAAAACTCAGTTCTCACACACAGAGAACGCTTCTGATGAGGACTTAGAGCAGATCCTGACGCTTAACAGAGCTTTTCAACAGTATCGCATTCTAAGGTGTAGCTGATAACTTTATGACATGTAAACATGAAATCCATCATATTCTTCATGAATGCTACTCAAATAGACAGGAAAACTTATCCTGAAGTGTTCTGTGTAGAAATCCCACTAAATGTGAATGCTCAGATTTTGGATACACACAGACAGCTTTAACGAGGGAAAGAGCCGATTCAGACGCTGGAAACGTGGAATCAGCGCTTTACAGCAGTATCGCATTCTCAGGTGTAGCTGATAACTTTATGACATGTAAACATGAAATCCATCATATTCTTCATGAATGCTACTCAAATAGACAGGAAAACTTATCCTGAAGTGTTCTGTGTAGAAATCCCACTAAATGTGAATGCTCAGATTTTGGATACACACGGACAGCTTTAAGGAGGGAAAGAGCCGATTTAGACGCTGGAAACATGGAAACAGCGCTTTACAACAGTATCGCATTCTCAGGTGTATCTGATAACTTTATGACATGTAAACATGGATTCCATCATATTCTTCATGAATGCGACTCAAATAGACAGGAAAACCTATCCTGAAGTGTTCTGTATAGACAGGACAATGAGTGACAAAAACTCAGTTGTCACACACAGCGAACGCTTCTGATGAGGACTTAGAGCAGATCCTGACGCTTAACAGAGCTTTTCAACAGTATCGCATTCTAAGGTGTAGCTGATAACTTTATGACATGTAAACATGAAATCCATCATATTCTTCATGAATGCTACTCAAATAGACAGGAAAACTTATCCTGAAGTGTTCTGTGTAGAAATCCCACTAAATGTGAATGCTGAGATTTAGGAGAAACACAGACAGCTTTAACGAGGGAAAGAGCCGATTCAGACGCTGGAAACGTGGAAACAGCGCTTTACAACAGTATCGCATTCTCAGGTGTAGCTGATAACTTTATGACATGTAAACATGAAATCCATCATATTCTTCATGAATGCTACTCAAATAGACAGGAAAACTTATCCTGAAGTGTTCTGAGTAGAAATCCCACTAAATGTGAATGCTGAGATTTTGGAGAAACACGGACAGCTTTAGGGAGGGAAAGAGCCGATTCAGACGCTGGAAACGTGGAAACAGCGCTTTACAACAGTATCGCATTCTCAGGTGTATCTGATAATTTTATGACATGTAAACATGGAATCCATCATATTCTTCATGAATGCTACTCAAATAGACAGGAAAACCTATCCTGAAGTGGTCTGTATAGACAGGACAATGAGTGACAAAAACTCAATTCTCACACACAGAGAACGCTTCTGATGAGGACTTAGAGCAGATCATGACGCTTAACAGAGCTTTTCAACAGTATCGCATTCTAAGGTGTAGCTGATAACTTTATGACATGTAAACATGAAATCCATCATATTCTTCATGAATGCTATTCAAATAGACAGGAAAACTTATCCTGAAGTGTTCTGAGTAGAAATCCCACTAAATGTGAATGCTGAGATTTTGGAGAAACACGGACAGCTTTAAGGAGGGAAAGAGCCGATTTAGACGCTGGAAACGTGGAAACAGCACTTTACAACAGTATCGCATTCTCAGGTGTATCTGATAACTTTATGACATGTAAACATGGAATCCATCATATTCTTCATGAATGCTACTCAAATAGACAGGAAAACCTATCCTGAAGTGTTCTGAGTAGAAATCCCACTAAATGTGAATGCTGAGATTTTGGAGAAACACGGACAGCTTTAGGGAGGGAAAGAGCCGATTCAGACGCTGGAAACGTGGAAACAGCGCTTTACAACAGTATCGCATTCTCAGGTGTATCTGATAATTTTATGACATGTAAACATGGAATCCATCATATTCTTCATGAATGCTACTCAAATAGACAGGAAAACCTATCCTGAAGTGGTCTGTATAGACAGGACAATGAGTGACAAAAACTCAATTCTCACACACAGAGAACGCTTCTGATGAGGACTTAGAGCAGATCATGACGCTTAACAGAGCTTTTCAACAGTATCGCATTCTAAGGTGTAGCTGATAACTTTATGACATGTAAACATGAAATCCATCATATTCTTCATGAATGCTATTCAAATAGACAGGAAAACTTATCCTGAAGTGTTCTGAGTAGAAATCCCACTAAATGTGAATGCTGAGATTTTGGAGAAACACGGACAGCTTTAAGGAGGGAAAGAGCCGATTTAGACGCTGGAAACGTGGAAACAGCACTTTACAACAGTATCGCATTCTCAGGTGTATCTGATAACTTTATGACATGTAAACATGGAATCCATCATATTCTTCATGAATGCTACTCAAATAGACAGGAAAACCTATCCTGAAGTGTTCTGTATAGACAGGACAATGAGTGACAAAAACTCAGTTCTCAAACACAGAGAACGCTTCTGATGAGGACTTAGAGCAGATCATGACGCTTAACAGAGCTTTTCAACAGTATCGCATTCTAAGGTGTAGCTGATAACTTTATGACATGTAAACATGAAATCCATCATATTCTTCATGAATGCTACTCAAATAGACAGGAAAACTTATCCTGAAGTGTTCTGTGTAGAAATCCCACTAAATGTGAATGCTGAGATTTTGGAGAAACACAGACAGCTTTAAGGAGGGAAAGAGCCGATTTAGACGCTGGAAACGTGGAAACAGCGCTTTACAACAGTATCGCATTCTCAGGTGTATCTGATAACTTTATGACATGTAAACATGGAATCCATCATATTCTTCATGAATGCTACTCAAATAGACAGGAAAACCTATCCTGAAGTGTTCTGTATAGACAGGACAATGAGTGACAAAAACTCAGTTCTCACACACAGAGAACGCTTCTGATGAGGACTTAGAGCAGATCCTGACGCTTAACAGAGCTTTTCAACAGTATCGCATTCTAAGGTGTAGCTGATAACTTTATGTCATGTAAACATGAAATCCATCATATTCTTCATGAATGCTACTCAAATAGACAGGAAAACTTATCCTGAAGTGTTCTGTGTAGAAATCCCACCAAATGTGAATGCTCAGATTTTGGATACACACAGACAGCTTTAACGAGGGAAAGAGCCGATTTAGACGCTGGAAACGTGGAAACAGCGCTTTACAACAGTATCGCATTCTCAGGTGTATCTGATAAGTTTATGACATGTAAACATGGAATCCATCATATTCTTCATGAATGCTACTCAAATAGACAGGAAAACTTATCCTGAAGTGTTCTGTGTAGAAATCCCACTAAATGTGAATGCTGAGATTTTGGAGAAACACGGACAGCTTTAAGGAGGGAAAGAGCCGATTTAGACGCTGGAAACGTGGAAACAGCGCTTTACAACAGTATCGCATTCTCAGGTGTATCTGATAAGTTTATGACATGTAAACATGGAATCCATCATATTCTTCATGAATGCTACTCAAATAGACAGGAAAACCTATCCTGAAGTGTTCTGTATAGACAGGACAATGAGTGACAAAAACTCAGTTCTCACACACAGAGAACGCTTCTGATGAGGACTTAGAGCAGATCATGACGCTTAACAGAGCTTTTCAACAGTATCGCATTCTAAGGTGTAGCTGATAACTTTATGACATGTAAACATGAAATCCATCATATTCTTCATGAATGCTACTCAAATAGCCAGGAAAACTTATCCTGAAGTGTTCTGTGTAGAAATCCCACTAAATGTGAATGCTGAGATTTTGGAGAAACACAGACAGCTTTAACGAGGAAAGGAGCCGATTTAGGGGCTGGAAACGTGAAAACAGCTCTTTTCAACAGTATTGCATTCTCAGGTGTAACTGATAACTTTATGACATGTAAACATGGAATCCATCATATTCTTCATGAATGCTACTCAAATAGACAGGAAAACCTATCCTGAAGTGTTCTGTACAGACAGGACAATGAGTGACAAAAACTCAGTTTTCAGACACAGAGAAAGCTTCTGACGAGGACTTAGAGCAGATCCTGACGCTTAAACGCGCTTTTCAACAGTATTACCTTCTAAGGTGTAACTGATAACTTTATGACATGTAAACATGAAATCCATCATATTCTTCATGAATGTTACTCAAATAGACAGGAAAACTTATCCTGAAGTGTTCTGTGTAGAAATCCCACTAAATGTGAATGCTCAGATCTTGGATACACACAGACAGCTTTAACGAGGGAAAGAGCCGATTTAGACGCTGGAAACGTGGAAACAGCGCTTTTCAACAGTATCGCATTCTAAGGTGTAGCTGATAACTTTATGACATGTAAACATGAAATCCATCATATTCTTCATGAATGCTACTCAAATAGACAGGAAAACTTATCCTGAAGTGTTCTGTGTAGAAATCCCACTAAATGTTAATGTTGAGATTTTGGATACACACAGACAGCTTTAACGAGGAAAGGAGCCGATTTAGGCGCTGGAAACGTTAAAACAGCGCTTTTTAACAGTATTGCATTCTCAGGTGTAACATGTAAACATGGAATCCATCATATTCTTCATGAATGCTACTCAAATAGACAGGAAAACCTATCCTGAAGTGTTCTGTACAGACAGGACAATGAGTGACAAAAACTCAGTTTTCAGACACAGAGAAAGCTTCTGACGAGGACTTAGAGCAGATCCTGACGCTTAAACGCGCTTTTCAACAGTATTACCTTCTAAGGTGTAACTGATAACTTTATGACATGTAAACATGAAATCCATCATATTCTTCATGAATGTTACTCAAATAGACAGGAAAACTTATCCTGAAGTGTTCTGTGTAGAAATCCCACTAAATGTGAATGCTCAGATCTTGGATACACACAGACAGCTTTAACGAGGGAAAGAGCCGATTTAGACGCTGGAAACGTGGAAACAGCGCTTTTCAACAGTATCGCATTCTAAGGTGTAGCTGATAACTTTATGACATGTAAACATGAAATCCATCATATTCTTCATGAATGCTACTCAAATAGACAGGAAAACTTATCCTGAAGTGTTCTGTGTAGAAATCCCACTAAATGTTAATGTTGAGATTTTGGATACACACAGACAGCTTTAACGAGGAAAGGAGCCGATTTAGGCGCTGGAAACGTTAAAACAGCGCTTTTTAACAGTATTGCATTCTCAGGTGTAACATGTAAACATGAAATCCATCATATTCTTCATGAATGCTACTCAAATAGACAGGAAAACCTATCCTGAAGTGTTCTGTACAGACAGGACAATGAGTGACAAAAACTCAGTTTTCAGACACAGAGAAAGCTTCTGACGAGGACTTAGAGCAGATCCTGACGCTTAAACGCGCTTTTCAACAGTATTACCTTCTAAGGTGTAACTGATAACTTTATGACATGTAAACATGAAATCCATCATATTCTTCATGAATGCTACTCAAATAGACAGGAAAACCTATCCTGAAGTGTTCTGTGCAGACAGGACAACCAGTGAGAAAAACTCAGTTTGCAGAGAAAGAGAAAGCTTCTAACAAGGAAAAAAGCCGATCCAAGTGCTGGAAGCGTTCAAACAGCGCTTTTCAACAGTATTGCATTCTCAGGTGTAACTGATAACTTTATGACATGTAAACATGAAATCCATCATATTCTTCATGAATGCTACTCAAATAGACAGGAAAACTTATCCCGAAGTGTTCTGTGTAGAAATCCCACTAAATGTTAATGTTGAGATTTTGGATACACACAGACAGCTTTAACGAGGAAAGGAGCCGATTTAGGCGCTGGAAACGTTAAAACAGCGCTTTTTAACAGTATTGCATTCTCAGGTGTAACATGTAAACATGAAATCCATCATATTCTTCATGAATGCTACTCAAATAGACAGGAAAACCTATCCTGAAGTGTTCTGTACAGACAGGACAATGAGTGACAAAAACTCAGTTTTCAGACACAGAGAAAGCTTCTGACGAGGACTTAGAGCAGATCCTGACGCTTAAACGCGCTTTCAACAGTATTACCTTCTAAGGTGTAACTGATAACTTTATGACATGTAAACATGAAATCCATCATATTCTTCATGAATGCTACTCAAATAGACAGGAAAACCTATCCTGAAGTGTTCTGTGCAGACAGGACAACCAGTGAGAAAAACTCAGTTTGCAGAGAAAGAGAAAGCTTCTAACAAGGAAAAAAGCCGATCCAAGTGCTGGAAGCGTTCAAACAGCGCTTTCAACAGTATTGCATTCTCAGGTGTAACTGATAACTTTATGACATGTAAACATGAAATCCATCATATTCTTCATGAATGCTACTCAAATAGACAGGAAAACTTATCCCGAAGTGTTCTGTATGGCGTTTCTCGTGTGTACGCCTCAGTATGATGTTTCCCATTTATACTAGTTGCAAATAGGACGAATATGAAGTGAAACAGACTTGTTTATAATATTATGTCAGTTTGAACTGTAAACGTTAAAATGTTGATCTGAGCGTCTGTAGTGACGACAGGAGTCTATTTGGCGCAATACAATGTTCTTAGTCCATTCAGCACAATCAAGTGTTCACAGTTCATTCGGAGTCATACACAGCGTTAACATCATGACATTTCACTCTGTGCCTTTTTTCACTTCGCGTTTGTACCAGTTGCAAATACGATGAATTTGAAGTGAAGGAGATTTGTCTGTATTATTATGTCAGTTTGTACTGAAAAAGTTAATGCGCTCATCTGGCTGCTTCTCCTTTCAACAGTAGTCCATTCGGGATCATAGACAGCTTTAACATCATTAAATATCACTCTGTGCCTTTTTTTACTTTGATTGTCTTTTCTATCAGGAAAGCCTCAGAATGTGGTTTCCCATGTATACTTTTTTCAATTAGGACGGATCTGAAGTAACAGGCTTTTCCGTAATATTATGTATGTTTGTAGCAAAAACATTAAAACGTCGTGTAGCGTAGTGGTTTAAGCAGGCGCCCCATGTGTAGAGGCTACAGTCCTCGCTGCAGTTGGCCCCGGTTCGAATCCCGCATCGGACGGCCTTTCGCTGCATGTCATTCCCCCTCTCTCTGCCTCCTTGTCCTGTCCCTCTCCACTGTGCTGTCCATTAAAGGCATAAAAGCCCAAAAAAATATACTTAAAAAAAAAAACGATAAAACGTTAAAGTGCTCATCTGAATGCTTCTCATGCCAAAAGCATTTAATTTGGCGTCATACAGTGTCAACATCATTTTACATCATTTTGTGCATTTTTTCACTTCAACTTTCTTTCTGTTTAGGAAAGCCATAGTATGGTTTTTCCCGTGTGTACTAGTCGAAAATAGAATATGAAGAAAAACATGCTTCTCTATCATATTATGGTCAGTTTGTCCTGAAAACAGTAAAGTGTTCATCTGTCAGTATGATGGGTTTGACCCTTTTGATCTACTGGAGGGGGAGACCTACTAGATGCTTGTACTTCTTCTGGTGGGACTTGGTATTAAATCAAAACCAACAACAGCTATTATTATAAGGCTATTTATTTATAGGGTACATTTTAAACAAAAAAATCATGACTAAAAAACACAAAAACAAACAAAAAAGATTTTCTTAGAAATTCTCAGAAAACACATTATATAATAAAGAAGTAAAGTAGAGAGTAGTGTGTGATAAAATGTATTACTCATAAAATGTATATGTCATACTTTGACAATTCTGGTGTGTTATAAAACGGTTGAAAGTAACAAAAGATTGAATGCACAGAAAATATCCAGTTTGATTTGATTACCACCGCCTTAAGATCAACAATCTCACAAGTTCTTTAATATATTACTGATTCCTAAGTAATCAGTGAGTAATATTTTCACTTATCTTTAAAAAAAATAATAGAAACATCTTACAAGGTGGTGATATTGTTTTATCCATTACAAAAGTAATACATTTCAGCTATTTCAAAACTTTTCTATAAAGTCATTGTTTTATAAATCATTAATAGGGATCTGCCATATGCTGTCTTGTTTCCAGACACTTGTACACATTCCTGAAACATTTAGTTGTTGGGTCTCACCATTCAAGAGACCAAATGTTTCTTTGCTCCACTGGGCTCCACTTCTCTCCTCTCGGCTCTTCAAAGGGCAACAAGGCCCCAGCCCAGGGGCCTGAGAAACCAGGTCTCTCGCCGGCCTGCTACCAGCAGCCTGCAAATGCTCTTCTCCTTAACAGCAGCGACCTGCTTCGGATTAACTGAGAGTTAACCAAATCCTCTTCAGAATCAGCAGCTACGACACAAGGCCAGCTGATTTTCCAAGCAACAGGAGTCGTAGCAGAGTTAGCATGGAACAGCTAACTCTGTGAGGAGAACAAAGGAGATAACAGCAAGCAACACAGCCAGACAGGACTTTACTCCACCAGGAAGCCTCCCAACTCACTGGATTTTACAAAAAACACTGGAAAGGACCTCTTTGCTTGTTCCAAAGACTGGGTAACGTTAACTGACTGGGCCTAACATCTCCCAGCACAGCATAGCACAGCATAGCTAAGCAGCAGAAGTCTTAACTTTGTTAATGTACTTGTTGATTGATGTCTTGTTGTTGTAATGTTTGCTTAGGTTGTGGTCAGTCATACAGTTAATCGAGTACTTGTATGTTCACACACATACCTGCAGTACGTCTCAGTTCTAGAACCTGCATGAAGCTAACCTCCTCCCTCTAACCTGGTACCTTTAGATTACATGAGCTAGGCTAACAAAGAAACTCACACCTTCCCTCTCACACACACTAGCAGGTCTCAGCGGCCATTTTGAGTAGTTTGTTTACCGCCATCTTGTATAGTCTCCTTTGTTCAGGTCATGTGGTCACAATGACCACTTTGAATCGGCCATCTGTCACTCCACACACACACACACACACACACACACACACACACACACACACACACACACACACACACACCTGTATATACTAGATTAGACATTGTGTTTTACTCTGCTCCATTGTAAATAAATGTCTTTAAGTATAACTACTGGTGTGTTTAATGTTGCACAAGCGTGAATATTGCCAACCTCTACTTGGTAGAATTCCAATCCTTCAACTTTAACTTACTGTTGATATGGTAATTTGGTTATAGTTAGTAAGCTAATGGTTAATCAGAGTTCCAGATTAATGGTAATAATTGAGACTAAAACCATATTGGCTATTTTGCCTATTAGTTTAGGCTGGTGCCCTGTGAACTTTAATTAATTTTAAAGTTATTATTTAATAATTTTAATTTTCTTAATTTATGATAGCCAATAAATTGTTAAAAAAACGAAATCGAACATATTTGGTGTCCAGCTCATGAGGTAAAGCTCAGACCCAACATAGTGAAACTAAAGAAACTGCAAAAGTAATTGAGGTTAGTCACCCCTTTGGTAGGTATTTTTCTCTGTAAGTCCTCAAAGTTGAAGCATGGGTGGCACATTGTGGCCACAGGGGGGCATTCTGCTCTTACAAATACTAAAACATCACATCTTTACCTTAACTTTGACAATTCAGTTCAGTGCATGGATATATATAATCAAAAATATGATAAAGATGGATTTGCATGAATGCTCATAGCACACAAAGAGAAGAGATTTTTACGAGAAACAAATTCAAGAATTTATATCTGTTTTGAGTGTAATCTGTCCAGGATTGCAGGACTGTAGTGCATGGTCAATAAGTCTGATTGATACAGTCTTGTTACATTGAATAAATACAGACACAATGATGGAGGATCAATGTGCACTTGACCACAAAACAGGAGCTATGCAAAATAATGATGTTGCCACCCACCAGTAAATGAACATGTTACTGTGCTGAATGATTTGGGTTTGATAGATGTCAATCTATGAGAGGTTACAACAGTTTGCACATAAGACGGGACAGTATGTTATATAACATGTAATATAACAGTCTATACTGAGAAATATTTATGAATTTCAACACATTTTTCTGACATCTGTCTCATCAAGAGACTATCAAATTCCATAAATGACAAAAACATCTTTTCGTGTGTTTGTTATTTAATTAATATGCTCTGGAAAGGTTACAAGTGATATGAATTGAATATATGGCTTAATTTCCATAATAAGTGTCAGGTCACTATCAACCCGAGAGATGTGACCAATGTGAGAGCATTGACATATCCCCTTCATGTAGAACTTTTACTGTGAAAGTCATGAACCAAGTCATCATGCCTGTTTTTGAGCCAGCTAGTGTACAGCTCACCTTGGAGACGGATAAGGAAGAGATACTGCCAACCTCTAATTTACTTTCGCCCTGTCGTTTATTTCATTGACTAAATTATTTGACATAGACATAGGGTCCTCCAACTTCTCACTAGTCTGAATATTATCTTTTAGCCTGTGCCATATGCCAGATCTGCAGTTCCCCTTTTCTTAGCATTCTTAGGTAATGTTTTTTATTTTGTGAGCCTCAGCTCAGCTGCTCTGATTGAAAAACTGTAGCCCTTCTCACGTTAATGCCAAGAAGCAATCTTTGAGGCTGGAAAATGAAGCCAACACAGAAGAACAAAAACTGGAGTTCTTTGAATGACAGCTTGAGGCAGGCTCCAAAAGTGAATCAGTCCCCATATACTCCCATGTAGAAGTTTACAGCCTTGAATAAAAACTGTTTTTGTCTTTATATCTAATGACAACTGTACAGAGCGTGAATTTTTATATAACTTTCCTATTTACATTTTATTAAGGCTCAAAGCTCTGCATAATTATGGACATGCCACTTTGAGTGACAGGTGACAAAACCTCTCTTTAGAAACCTATGGGTGACGTCACTGAAGCTACGTCCATCTTTATTTACAGTCTGTGATTTATGGAGTGAGGTATGGCACCACAGGGGACTCCTGCAGACTGATGCTGTGTCTTGAGAAAAAAAAAATTGAATCTGGTTCAACTTTTTCTGAAACACAATGTGGTGCCATCAGGAGAGGTGCTGTGTTGGCCAATTACGCAAGTGGATGATTGGACAGAAGACAACCACAATAAGAACATGGTCGTGAAGCATTGTTGCATTCTGCTGTTTACCTAGAAATTGTGAACATGGATGGGAAACTCATTATTGCCATGATGACCTTTCCAGAGTTGTACAACCCTGCCATGAAAGAGTAAAATAGACCGCTGTACCATCACTTGGTATTTTAGTGTCTTCAAGTCAGAATTTGTGGTTAGTATTTTAGCATGGCTAACCAAAACATTATGGGCTTTCTATGTTTCACTATTATTAACACTCAAATTTTGCCCTGTACAATAGTTGTGATCACATACCATGTGACATACCCCCAACGACTCCATCATTCTCATCAACCTTGTTTCTAGCTAGGAAAATCTCTAAAAGCTTGCCATTAACTACCTGCTCAGCATCAAACTAGCTTTTAAACATAGTAAAGCATTTAGCATAAAAAAAGCCAGATATTTTTCTTGGGAGTTGGTGAAGACCAAACCAAAACTATGAGGAGAGTGAAATTCATCTGGTAAACACAAACACCACTTCATGATGATAATATTGCTTTGTGTCTGTTGGATGAACAGTTGTTTGTTCACCATGGCAATTTTGTAAGGTGACAATATATCAGTTCTGTTTTACAGCCTGACTCACAAGGGGTAAAATAAATGCAGCTTAAAAAATCCTATAATAATATATAGACCAATGTTATTTGTGTACATGATAAGATTGTTTATAAAGAACTGTGATCAACATATGTACTGACTTTTTACAGCATAAAAATATACTTGTCAGTGCTCTATGGTGGACAAAAAATGCAAGACACCAATTTCAAAATAAACACAAACAGGTCTTTGACATTCATTAGTATCAGCCATGCCAGTGTTCAATCAGGCTCTAGTTGTTAGGCTGCAAAGCATACCTATATAATATGAAATTGATGATGTGTATTCTTCCCGTGGCTACACTTCCTCAGTGGAAATGCTGGCCATATGGTGAGACTTGGAGGGAGCAGATTCTTTGAAAACGTCATCCTCCATGCCTCTTCTATGGGCTTCATCTTTGAGGTCTTGGTGCCAGGTGATTTTTTTTTTTAAATAAAAAAATATTACAACTAAATCAATTTTGATGTTTTTATATATAAATAGCATATACGCAATAAAGTTAAAAATGCGTGATCTTGGCAGAAGTGTCATGTCACAAAGGACACAAACTTTCATCCATATAGCAAACAATTCACACTGAATACACACACCGACATTGAGTGCAATCAGAAAGTAGTCAGACCCATTCACGTTTTCCACATTTTATTATGTTGCAGCTGTATGCTGGGATCATTTAAATTCATTTTCCCTCATCAAATCTATACTCATTATGACATAATAATGAAATGTTTGACGAAGTGAAAACAAAAATTCAGCAATTTTTAAAAATTGAAATATCATGTTGGGTCTGGCTATCATAAATTTAGAAAATGTTATTAATTAGACACAGGATGGCTGATTGAAATTGGTCACTATAGCCACATGGCCTGTACAAAGAAGACTACATGAGGTGGCGGTAAACAAAGAAACTACTAAAAATGGCCACTGAGACCACCTGGTGTGTGGGGGAGGGAAGGTGTGAGTTTCTTTGTTAGCCTAGCTCATGTAATCTAGAGGTACCAGGTTAGAGGGAGAAGGTTACCTGCATGCAGGTTCTAGTACTGAGACGTACTCCAGGTATGTGTGTGAAGTATCACTATTATTAATATTGCTATCACTGTACGTTCTTGTTCTTTTCCTCTGTGCTCTCTCTTGCTCTCTCACTCTCTCTCCAACCCAACTGACCGAGGCAGGTGGCCGCCCACACTGAGTTCTGATGAGGTTTCTGCCTGTTAAAGGGAAGTTCTTTCATGCCACCGTCACCTAGTGCTTGCTCACGGTGGGACGTGTTGGGTCTCTTGAGATAACGTATGTTGTGAATTGGCGCTATACAAAAAAAAATTTACTTGACTTGACTTGACTGTGCAGCCTGGCTGGCTGAGCCTCTCCAGAGGATCTTTAACTTAAACCTATAAACAGGGAGGGTCCCGGTCAAGACATGATGTCATAACATCATGTCTTGTTCCAATACCTAAAGTAGGACCAGCTGACTACAGACCGGTGGCCCTCACGTCACACATCATGAAGACCCTAGAGTGGCTGCTTCTCCACTTTCTGAGGCCACAGGTTCAACATGCACTAGACCCCCTACAGTTTGCCTACAAAGAACATATTGGAGTGGATGATGCCGTCCTTTACATGCTCCACCGGGCCCATTCTTACTTGGATGAGCCAGGTGGTTACATGAGGATTATGTTCTTGCATTTAACACCATCCATTGTCTTAAAGACAAGCTGGGGTGGCAGCATGTCCGACACAAACACAAAGAGACTAGACAAGCTGGTCAAAAAGGCTGGTTCTGTGCTTGGCAGGAGTCTGGACTCACATGCGTCTCTCCACAACAGTCCTGAGACTGTTGTGGAGAGACGCATGCAATTTAAGATGGAAGCCATCTTAGACAATACCAACCATCCTCTCCACAACATTCTGGCAGGACAGAGGAGCAGCTACAGCAACAAATGCCTCATCTCACTGTGTTGCAGAACACAGAGGTTCACGAGATCCTTTGTTCCCACTGTCATCAGACTATACAACACCTTAGCCAAAGGAAGTGGACTAATCTAATTATTGTTGTTTATTTATTATTAACTGTTTTTATTATTATTATTATTATTATTATTATCATTATTATTATCAACAATGAGCTAAAGGACACATTAATTTCCCCTAGGGGATAAATAAAGTATCTATCTATCTATCTATCTATCTATCTATCTATCTATCTATCTATCTATCTATCTATATATCTATCTATCTATCTATCTATCTATCTATCTATCTATCTATCTATCTATCTATCTATCTATCTTTGAATATCTGGATTTGAGACTTTCTGCCATTCTTCTGCATATTCTCAGGTTGGATGGCAACCATCGAGGGAGAGCCATTGTCAGGTCTCTCCAGAGATGTTAGATTGGATTCAAGTCAGGGCTCTGACTGGGCTAATAAAGTGTCCCTAAACCACTCCTGAGCACTCTGGACCAGGATTTTATTAAATATATCTCTGTACTTTGTTCCCTTCAGCTTTACCTCAACCCTGACCAGTCTCCCTGTCCCTGCCGCAACTGGAGGCAGAGTTATTGGCACACCCTTATAAAATGGAAATACGGTTCTCCAGTCCAGAGATAACAAATGCATGAAGTATTTTTTGCAGGCGACAAGCTACACACGGCCAACTTCTCAGCAAGGTAACCAACTATATTCACTTCACTCTGCAGTTTTTTTCAGACTCATACCTATACTCGTATTTCCTTATTGATGCCAATGCCATCAAAAAGAATAATGTGCTGGCAGAGTGGCAGCAAGTCCTGGTAGCTCGTAGTTTTTTTTACAGTGTATTCGTGTGTTTTTGTCAATTGGGATCTTTATTCTGCATTATTGTTTTGTCTGATGATGGACAAAATAGTGTACGCGAGGGAGGACCTCCTTGCTTTACAGTGAACTAACCTGAATTATTGGCTTAAGATTGTTCCAGACATGGAGTTGAACATCCCATACCGGCTGAGCTGACTGGTGGATGGAGATCCTCATTGGGAATGTCAACTCACTGGCAAACAAGTGTGATGACATATCCCAGCCAGCATGTCCATATGGGCCCCACATGGGTTAGAAATGGGTTACATGGGTACCAAGTGGGCATTGGCTTGAACTGGGCAAATTTTGCGGGTCCCATGTGGTTTCAGTAACATTGGCCCCACATGTGAAGCCCATGTGGGCTGACTGTATGAGGCCCATAAGGGATGTAAGTGGGCTAAGTGGGCATGGTTATAAACAGGGCAAATTTTATGGGCCCCATATTGTTTCAGAAACATGGGCCCCACATTTGAAGCCCATGTATGCTGGCTAAATGGGCCCCATAAGGTATATATGCAGGCGAAGTGAGATCTGGGCTGGAACTGGGTAACACCATGGGGGACCCATTTGGTTGCATTTACATGGGTGCCACATGGGAAGCCCATGTGGGCTGACTACATGGGCCCTGTGGAGAATGTAACCGGGCTAAGTGGGCAAGGTATGGAACTGGGCAAAACTATGGGGAACCCATATGGTTTCAGTTACATGGGTGACACACGGGGAGCCCATGTGGGCTGGCTACATGGGCCCTGTGGGGAATGTAACCGGGCTAAGTGCGCATGGTATGGAACTGGGCAACAGTATGGGGGACCCATATGGTTTCAGTTACGTGGGTGCCACATGGGGAGGCCATGTGGGCTGGCTACATGGGCCCTACAGGGAATGTAACTGGGCTAAGTGGGCAAGGTATGCAACTGGGCAAAACTATGAGGGACCCATATGGTTTTAGTAATGTGGGCCACACATTTGAAGCTCATAAGGAATACAAAGCCCATTTTACACAAAATTTGCATGACATTTATGTAAAGAAAGTCTACAGCCTTGGTCGACTTACCCAGAACCAACCTAGGCTTGAAAAGTGCTGCCTCAGTGTGTGCTTTTTATAGTGAGTCATCTTCCAGTAAACAAAAGGCTTGCAGACGTGCTTGCGTGACGTGTGATCAACACCATCAGCCTATATTCATCCTCCGTAGCAGTAGAACTTCACTCATGCATTTTCCAACTTAGTGGCTTTTATACAGGACACCATTCTGCCTCTGATACTACCTCTGTAGGTGGCTCAGAGGCAGATCAATTCTGAACCACCTTTCCACCTTTACCCTTTGGGTCATCTATACAGATGACAGGGCAGAAAATTGGAGTAATGTTCCCACCTCAAAAAGGCAGTGTAATGAGATGTAATATTTTTCAGATGATGCCTCAAAACCAGTCGGGATGTCAGCTGGGATGGACTGTCCTAAGGCAGAGTTGACAAATGTAATGACTTAAATTACAGGCTCAAAAGTATACTGGAGTAAAGAATAGAAATATATAATAACTTAAAAAAAACAACTAAAACTTTGGCTAAATAAATTTTAACTAAAAAGTTAAAAAAAAAATGTATTCATGTGTTACTTGAAACATATTACCCATCCCTAGTGAGTGTGAAACAGAATTCTGGGATTTATAATAATTTTCTGACGATCAAACCTGAAGAGATCATGAGAAAAATAATTGCACTGAATTATGTCAATTTATTTCAACAGAAAACATAACAAGACTGAGCCCTGTATTTGCCCAGTGAAAATCATTCATAGCAGCTTAAAATTAAGTGAAAATAAAAAGTAGGCATTAGAAAAAACTAAAAACTAACTTTAAAAAACTAACTATAATATGAGTCTTTGTCCATTTGTCACACATAATTGTGTGAAGCTCAACTATGTTTTGAAAGGTGCTGTACAATAAACCTTTGCTGTAGCTGTATGCCAAAGTGAAAGAAGCTTAGTTTAATAAAAATAAAATAAAAGAATTTATAGTGTTTGCCAGGAAAAAAAAAAAAATGAAATGCTTAAATTTGAAATTGATACCTGTATCTTTTGAAATGCAGCAGACAAACCTTTAGAGCACATTTTCTTTTATCTTTTATTACCCTGTGTCTAACAAATTTGCATGTCATATGGAATATGACATGCAAATGACATGGAATGTTAAAATCATAAATATCACACACACACACACACACACACACACACACACATACACACACGTATATATAACTAGATTTATTTTGAAAAGTTATTTGAAAAAGTAAAAATAGAACGCCTTCCACCATATTTTGGTTCACTCCACTGTAACCATCCGCTTCACAAAGTAGTCCTACATCAAATTCAGTTTGTGATGGTTAGATTTCATTTGTTTACTCGTTATGTCATTATTTCAGACAATTTATGTATGATGTAAAAGGCAATTTATTATTTTGGCCGTTAAAGATAAAATACACTGGACAAGCATGTGTTTCTGGTATGGATTTGCCATTGCCATTGCCATGTTTTGCTGTATATTTTTGCAGGTCTCTGAGCATCTGATAGTTTGGGGGCATCACCAGTGACCAGATTGTCAAGAAGTTCCAAAAGATAAATGAACACATGGACATAATTTTGATGACATTAAGGAGAGGTTTTGAGGAGTTCTTTGTTACACTTTTGTAGTGGAGTGTTGTCATTGTAGAATCTATTGCCTTCTTTCTTTATGCCACCTATAGAGGTATACACTGCGTGCACGATTATTAGGCAAGTTGTATTTTTGAGGATTCATTTTATAATTGAACAACTGCAGTGATCTCAGTCAAACCAAAATGTTAATAATAATCAAACCTAAAAATATTTAAGAAGGGGTTAGTTATTTACTGATTACTATTATCATTACTATTATTATTATTTACTGATTGATTAGTTACTGATTTTATTTTAAAAGTCAGAAATGTTTATTTGTAAATTTTGAGTTGTTTGTATATTATTTTTACTTTAACAGGTGAAAATAAATAAGTGAGATGGAAAAAAAATAATTTTTCATTTAGTTGCATAATAATTATGCACACTAATAGTTGCCCAATAATTGCACATATCGATATTCTCCTAAGAAAGCCAAAACCTCAATTTTACTGTCTTAAATATTCAAGTTTGATTATTATTAACATTTTGGATTGACTGAGAGCACTGCAGTTGTTCAAATCTTCAAAAATACAACTTGCCTAATAATTGTGCATGCAGTGTAGTAACAGAACCAAATAGAGTCTACATGTCTCTCTGCATAGACAGTGAAGCCTGCAAAATGGAGTTATTGTATTACATAGATAAACTCCCACTCACTTTTACAGACAGTTAGTATACTTCGTCAGTTTTTATTTGTTCAGCGTCAAAGTGTTTTTTGCAAAGTAACTAAACAATCCCAAATTTGAAACCCAAATACCTGACCAACAAGTGAATAGAAAAATATTCAAATATTCAGAGACATGCATATGTGTAAGTGCCAAAATCTTTGTCTGTTACAGATCAGAAAAATTGATTACTATGGTAGCGCTAGAACCAAACGAAGATGCATTAAAGCAAAAGTTGCACAGCACTTACAGACGTTGGAAGACCTGCACGTCAAAAACAAAGTGTCTTCAAATCTGGATTGTGTCGCTGAAATGGACAGCCAGATTCCTAATGAAGAGTTGAATTCTCAGGCTCAGACTGTTTACAGCATAAGTGGCCAAGAATCCGATTCTGAGCTGTTATACAGTGATAGCAGTGAAGAATTAAATTTGGATGCTACCACTGAAGGAACTAATCCTTGTGATGAACTGAAAAAGAAATTGGCTGATTGGGCCCCAAAACACAATATGTCACACAACAATGTGCATTATCAGAACTATTGCATATTTTAGTGCAGTGTGGCCTGGATCTACCCAGAGATCCAAGGAGTCTTTTGTCAACCTTAAAAACCGGTACCATGAATCATATCCTTCAACAAACACTCTAACTCTCCGTGTTAATATTGATGGAGTACCACTCGTCAGAAGCTCCAAAATGGAGTTATGGCCTATTTTTGCCAAGATCAAAGAACTTCCCAAGTCTAATGTTATTATCATTGGTTTGTATGCAGGCCCAACAAAGCCAAATTCTGTTGAGGATTACTTAAACGATTTCATTCAGGCCCTGAAGGTAATAACTAATGAGGGTTTGCATTACAATGGAAAACATTACAACATTGCACTTCCGGATGCCTTCATCTGTGATGCACCTGCCCGTGCCTTCTTGAAATGTACCAAGGGTCATTCTGGTTACAACTCCTGTGAACGCTGCACAAAGCATGGGATTCGCATGGACTATAAGGTTGTGTTTCCTGATTTGAAAGCACCACTTAGAACAGATGCACAGTTTAAACATATGATGGATGAAGAACATCATCATGGTGTTTCACCCCTACAAGAACTTGGCATAGGGATGGTGTCGAATTTTGTACTTGATTACATGCATTTAGTTAGCTTAGGAAATGTGAGAAAACTTGTAACCCTATGGATCAAAGGACCTTTAAGGTGTCGGGTTTCTGCAGCCACCATCACAATTATCTCTGGCCATTTGAAATCAATGAGAGAACATCTCCCAAGGATTTTTTCTCGAAAACCACGGTCACTTATGGAATACACTCAGTGGAAGGCCACAGAATTCAGACAATTTCTGTTGTATACAGGCCCTGTGGTTCTTCAAGGATGTCTACCTACACGACTGTATAAGAACTTTATGCTACTGTCCGTAGCAATGAGAATTCTTCTCAGCCCAGCCTTGTGTTCTGAATACTGTGACTATGCAGACAAACTATTGAAATGTTATCTGACTAACTTTGTTAGAATATATGGATCAGAGAACCTTGTGTATAACTATATGTACTTATACATCTGGCTGATGATGCAAGAAAGTTTGGTGCCCTTGACAGTGTTTCATGTTTCCCTTTATTATCTCGGCACATTAAAACGGCTGGTAAGAAGGCCCCAAAATCCTCTTCAACAAGTTGTACAGCATTTAGGTGAAAAATCTATCCCTTTTGATGATGGAAAGAAAATAGAAAATGAGGAATAAGCTTCAACAACCACATCTTGATGGTCCAACTCTCCCAGAGTTCCCTGCTCGTATGCAGTACAAGAAATACAGACATGAGGCAAATATTATTTCCTGCTCTAAATGCAACAACTGCTTTGATGTTTAGGGTAAAGTTGCTGTTGTGAGAAATATTGTAGAGGTGTTATCAGGAGCTATGTACACTGTGTGTCAGTTTTATGAGAGACAAGGATGCTTTTACAGTTACCCTATTGATTCATCTTGTGTGGGGATCAGAACAGTGACACAACTCACTGACCAGCTTCATGGGGTGCCTGTGACTGACTTAACAAAAAAACTCATACTGCTTCCTATGAGAGACGGGTATGTGGCTTTTCCACAGTTACATGACGAGTGATTGATATTATGAACATTGCAGCATAGCCCTCTTCAGCGTCGTGGAGTTCAGAGATGAAGAATCAAGAGAAGGGAAGACTCTAGTGCATATAATCCCATCGTGTTGGTTTACTGATGAAGACAAGACGGACTGTTTTTGGCCATCAGGCCTAAGTCTTAACATCTCTAAGGCAGTGAAGCAGCAACTCCAGCCAGATGCTTCATGGAGTACATACAGTGTGCATGTAATTGGAAATTCAGGTAAAAAAATGATTTTGGGGGAGTGGGATAAGTCTGAAACTGTATGAGATTAAGATTAACCTACACTTTTTTTATGTCTTTTTAAGATACATATGGAGGTGCTCGACATAAGCTTAAACGAGCAGAGGTTACATCTGATCTTCAAACAGACAATGAACAACCAAAGAAGCGACAGAGAAGGTAATATAAATGTACTTAAACCTATAACTGTCCACAGTGGAATTTTATGTGTAAGATTTTGCATATTTTATCAGTTTTGTAGTAGTATAATGGCAGCTGTAGGGTTGCAACTATATGAAAAAACATGACAGTTTTACAGAATTATTTTCAGCCAACAGGATAACTAAAAATGTCATGCCTGTCATGGCTGACACATATATGAATGATAATTTCACATTTTGGACTGTCCAAAATTCAACAGAGCTCTGAAATGAACCGTAAACTTCATTGGAGATTTAATAATTGTTAAATTTTTCAACTGGCCCAAACATAATTTTTCATTTTTTTTTTATGTTGTTAATTGCTGTAAATATGTCACAGGCCAAAAGACTAATTCATCTCTAGTCCCTGGCCAGTTGCTGTACAGTTTCATCATGAATCATATTGAACAATATAGGGTCCTGCACAAAATTCTTTACAATAATTGATAATGCATTATTGATGATTGATGCTAATGTTGTCCCAGTATATTTACTAAAACATTGCTATGCGCAAGTAACTTGGAAGTAACCTTTAAGTATTCAAGTATTTTATTATTTGCTAAAATATATTTTACCTGAATGTAGGCAATCCAAAAAAGCCCAGGTTTTTTCTTCAAGTGAGGAGGAAGCTGACATTTGTGATGAGGACAAAGTACCACCTCCTCCTCCCCCTGAATTTGGCAGTCATGCAGCAGTAGGATATAAGCCTACCATCACCTCAAGAGTAAGTGACTCCAGCGCAACCCCAAGTGTTCGAAGCCCCAGCGCAACCCCGAGTGTTCGAAGCCCCAGCGTGACCCAGAGTGTTCGAGAACCCAGCACAACCCTGAGTATTCGAAGCCCCAGCGTGACCCGGAGTGTTCGAAGCCCGAGTGCAACCCCAAGTGTTCAAAGCACTAGTGCTTCCTCAAGTGTGAGCAGCCACAGTGACATTGAAGGAGCCATGTTTGTAAAATTGTTAACTCTCCTCGAAGAAGTGAAGGACACTCAGAGAGTACCTGGCAAAATGTTAAATACACTGCTGAAGCAGAAAGCGGCTATGTTGCCACTTGGACCACCTGAAGGAGCAGTATTTCCACTGATGATGATCCAAGATGTGCAAGTCATGAACGAGAAGCTGTGTGACCCAGAGTTCATGTCTGGAGTTGTAAGTTCAAACTCTGATTCATGTTTGTATTTGGCAATGAAATGTAATCTGCTGTCTTTTCTTAACTGATGACTTTTCTTTCTTTCCTGTGCCTTTCATCCCATACACTCAGATTGCTATGGTTGGAGAAATAGGAGGTGCTTCACTGGATGATGCCACCAGGAGAATGATGGCATTCGTCATGTCCCATGAATTGGAAATCCAGTACAGCCTTTTTGGACGGCATGGCAAGAACAATTTCCGAGAGCTGCGTCTTTTTGATGTTGTATACGGTAAATTTCAGTTTATGTTTCTTAATGTAACTTCCTTCATCTTTCTAGCTTAAAATGTTGAAATTTGACAAAATATCTTTATTTTTAGGGGCACTAAAGAGGAACGCATTAACTCAAGGAATTACCCAGAAGGATGCAGAGAAGGCCCTCTCGAAATGGTTCACTGGAGCCCGTGACAGAGGCGGAAACAGGACAGTAAGAGCTCAGAGAGAGCTTAAAAAACAATTGGAGGTTGGGGTACGCCAAGGACAGGAACAGTCCCAGTAGGTGTCACCTGGTATTGCCATAGTGGTAGGGAAACCTACACACCTTGTCAGTTAAGTCTCTTTTACACCAAAATAATAGTGCACATGCAGCTCTTGACATGTTGCCTATTTTATTGTTTGGTATGTCATGTCCGTTGCCCTGAACGTGTTTGAAAGCAAAATAAGGTTAATAAGCAATAGAATGCAGCAGGGAACACAGTGATCTTGTTAACGTTTCTTCAATTTTATTCAGTAGAAATTGAGATGCTAGCATATCAGCCACCTTTTAAGAAATGGGCCATGACCAGTCATAATCTATGTTCATCTCAAAAATCACCTAATCTATTATTAATTCATTTCATATCATCCATACACCCGACCACAGCTTGTGGAAGTTTATATTCAATTTCGTTCAAAAATTGATCATTTTGTCAACTGCCAGTACAGCTAAAATGTTTCATGTTTTAAAACAAGTTTTATTAAACATGTTCATTGAAAAACAACTTTATATTGTGGTGTTTTTTGCTAAATTGTAGCAGGTTTTTTTATTTACTTAAATATGAATATATCTGACCCTACATGGGTCTGATAGAACTGACCCACTTAGGCCCCACCTAAAACCCAGCCAGAGCTCGCTTGAAGACCATATGGGGGCACACGGGGGGCTTACACGGGTCTCACAAAAGTCTCCTGCTGGGAAGATGGCGGATCACGCTGAGTAGTAGACGTGTTTGTTGGGAGCTCCACCTGTATCTAGCACATAAACCTCACCCATAAATCTTAAAAAAGCTATCAACGGTCGGAAACTGAGCCATAGGAAAATGACAAGAAAAGACAAGGGGCAAAAGTCCGAAAAAAGCCCATGTGAAGAAGATATCGTCGAAAATGATGCCAACGCTGAGACGGCTGAACAGGCAGATGCTATTGCGGCTAGTGCTACTGCTATTGACTTTGAGATCCCGGCTACCAACGAAAATATTCTAGTAGCAATACACCAAATGAAAAGCGCCGTTGAAAAGGGATTCGGCGAGTTCAAAGGGTCTCTTTCCAGCCTTCAATCGGCTTTATCAGTCGTCAGTGACCGTGTGTCGACAACAGAAGACGCCATTGAAACGCATGAAAAACGTCTCGACGAGCTGGAGAGGCGACACGAGAGCCTAGCTTCCCAGTGTAGCCTACAGCAAGCTAAATTAGACGACCTGGAGGCCCGTTCTCGCAGGCAAAACATCCGCATAATTGGAATAAAAGAGAAAGCTGAGAACGGCAGGCCAACGGAGTTCGTTGCCAAGTTACTACCGGAGCTACTGGGAAAAGAGCTCTTCGATCACCCCGTGGATGTGGACCGGGCTCATCGAATTGCAGCACCAGCTAAAGACGGGAAACCGAGAGCTATTATCGCCAGGCTGCATCGCTTCCAGGTAAAGGAGCTGGTGCTGAGGCTCGCGAGGGAGAAGGCGCCGCTGCGATACGACGGGCGTCCTGTATACATCTTTCCTGACCTAACGTCAGCAATCATGAAGAAGCGGATGGCTTTTCAACATATCAAGGAGAAGTGCAGAGCCAGGAAAATACGGTGCGGCTTCAGGCATCCGGCAAGGCTCGTGGTCACGGTCAACGATAACACAGGCACCTTCAGTACCCCGGCCGAAGCTGAAAAGTTCCTGAGTCGGGAGGCTAAGGACTGGGACACAGTGTTGCGGCTTTCTAGTACCTTAGAAAGTCGCTTGTGAGGCAGAATAGGTCCTGTGTATTTGTGTGACACGCTGCTGCTGTTCCAGGGAAGCACACTGAGTCCAAAAAATGGATAATACAGCGGCTTTACACGCGCCCATTTGTTGTTAAATGTGTACACTTGGCGTGGTGTATCAAAGCAAACAAAAGGAACATAAGCGATCATAAAAACCGGTCAACAAAAACTACGGCTACCCACACTCGCCTCCCTCTCCCAGTGCAGGTGAAGCAGGTTATAATATAACCTACCGGCTGTCAACGACGGTGCTCACGTGACTCCAAACATTGCACATCCCCCAAAACCAATCAAACACAAAACAAACGACCAGAACCAACTCCTACACACCAGCCCCTAATTATTGAGTTAATGTAAATAATTACTCTCATATCACGTAGGAGACATAAACATATGAAAAAAAAGACTTTCAACAATAAAGCTCAAAAATGCATGTCCATTAATTAATCCACACATGACTCTTCTTTCTTCTTGAATCATATGACTCATAGTCCACAGTCTCATTGATCAAAGTCAACCAGCCAAAGTCCAGTAAAGAGTCTAGTAACAGTCCAAAAAAAAAAGAGAGAGAGAAGAGAAAAAAGAAAAATCACAACTGAAGCCATCGTGTCCTCAAATGGCGTCAGCCTCCTGCAACAAGCAAAGCTTTGTGATGGGCCGGTCCAGGCAGCTGCTCCGGGTTTTAATTCGCACCTGACGAACAAATCCTCTTCGGTCCGGGAAGGTCTGTATCACTCGTCCCATAGGCCAAGAATTCCGAGGTGCTGTGCTGTCCATTATGATGACCAGGTCTCCCACGACAAGATTCCTCTTAACTCCTGTCCATCTCTGACGCTCTTGCAATTGAGGGAGGTATTCTTTTATCCATCTTCTCCAAAACAGGTCAGACATGTATTGGACCTGTTTCCACCTCCTATGTGCATAAATATCTGTGGGTTGGAACACTCCTGGTGGCAATGATGGTGAGGTCTTCAACAGTAGCAGGTGGCTGGGCGTCAATGCTTCCAGGTCATTTGGATCCAAGGAGGCTTTAGTGATTGGTCTGCTGTTTATTATGGCTTCAATCTCACAAAACACTGTGTGAAGGCTTTCCTCATCCAAGTTTTGTACCCTCAAAGTTGAATTGAGAACCTTTCGCACAGACCGGATCAACCGTTCCCAAGCCCCCCCATGATGTGAACCTGCAGGTGGGTTAAAGTTCCATTGTATTCCCTTTTGCAGCATGATATCATGGATCTGCACCTGATTCCACTGTTCCATAGCTTCCCTCAGCTCTCGCTCTGCTCCTACAAAGTTGGTTCCATTGTCAGAACGTAGCTCCTGAACTTGTCCCCTCCTGGCAATGAAACGCCTGAGTGCATTAATAAAGGAGCTGGTGTCCAATGATGATGCAACCTCGATATGTACCGCTCTGATAGCAGGGCAAGTAAATAGAACACCGTACCTCTTTACCATGCTCCTTCTACTCTTAACCTTGAATGGTCCAAAGCAGTCCACTCCCACTCGGGTGTATGGCGGTTCATCTGGGACAATTCTTTCAGGAGGCAAATCTGCCATCTGCTGGTGAACTGGCAGAGCATTCAGGCGGCGACACTTGGATAGCACTCTCCTGATGGCTGAACTCACACCTGCTATGCAGTATCTCTCTCTCAGCTTAGACAGCATATGGTTACGGCCACCATGTCCCACTTCCTGATGTACATGTCCAAGTAAGAGCTCTGAGATGTGGAGATCTTTTGCCAGGATTATAGGATGTTTCTCTTCCACAGGCATAGACAATCTACTGAGACGGCCACCAACTCTCAGGACTCCATCCTGCAGCTGTGGACAGAGCTTATGGAGGTGACTGGACCTTTTAACCGGCCGCCCTTTTGCCAGACTGGTTAGCTCTTCAGGAAATCTCTTTCCCTGACAGAACTTGATGATGGCAAGCTCAGCTTGGTCCAGATCCTTCACAGTGAGGCTCCCATGCCCTGCTGTCCTCTTAAACTCTTTTATTTCCTGTTCCACAGATGATGCCTGATGTTCCTTGTTGATGTCTGACTGTGCAAAGGTCAGATGTAACTGTCTTCTCTTCCTTACACAGGACATGAGCCAGCCTTTAATCCTCAAGAGCCAGGCCACTGATTTCTTTAGCTTCATCCAGGAGGAAAAGTATTCCATCAAGTGAGTTACAGGTTCTTCCTTGACCTGAACGACATTCACTGCAACCACTCCTTTGACTTCAGGGTCGCCAAGTGAAAGGTGATAGAGGTCTTCCCGAGCAACAGGCCACTCACTCTCGGGATGCAAAAGAAAATGAGGTCCTGACACCCATGTAGCATTAGCAATGAACACATCAACTTTCACACCTCTGGAGGCTATGTCTGCTGGATTGCTGCTGGTGTGCACATACCTCCATTGAGTGGGACAAGAAACCTTGAAGATTTGTGAGACACGGTTTGCAACAAAAACTTTAAACCTTGAAGTCTCATTCCTGATGTATTTCAGAACAGATGTGCTGTCCGTCCAGAATACAGAGTCCAAAAGATCCATCTGTAACTCCTTCCTCCACAGCATGTCGATGCGGCTGGCCATAGTTGCAGCGATAAGCTCCATCCTGGGGATTGTAACACATTTCACAGGAGCTACCCGAGCCTTTCCCATCACGAAAGCACTGTGTACTGAGTTCTTGGCTTTCAACAACAGGTAAGTCACTGTTCCATATCCATGTTCACTGGCATCACAGAAATGATGCAACTGGGCTGAAGTAACTTCTCCAAAGCCTGGTGGCTTCATACATCTGCTGACTTCAAATCTTTCCAACAGATGCAGCTGCTGCAGCCACTCCAACCACTCTTTAGAGACTGACTCAGGCACAATGTCATCCCAGCCTATCCCTCTCCCACACAGGTCTCTCAGGATCCTCTTTGCTGTTAAAACAACAGGGCTCAGCATTCCAAGGGGATCGTAGATGGAGCTGACAGTCGAGAGAATTCCTCTTCTGGTTAGTGGTCTGTCCTTAAGTACCATTTTGAACCTGAAGGAGTCTGATTTAATGCTCCATTCCACACCCAGCACTCTCTCTACAGGTAGCGAATCCAGCTCCATGTCCAATCCTTCAATGCTTTTTGCTCTGTAATTCTCTGGGATGACTTCCAGCACTCCAGTCCTGTTACTCAACCACTTTGTGAGAAAAAATCCACCCCTGGAACACAAAGAGACAAGGTTCCTGTAAAGCATCACTGCTTCCTTCTCCGTGGCCACCGACACGAGGCAATCATCCACATAAAAACAGTTCAGTAGTTTATCCACAGTTTCCTTACTGTAGTGATGCCCGTGGTCCTCTGCACACTTTCTGAGGGCGAAGTTAGTACAACTGGGAGATGATGTCACCCCAAACAAGTGCACCTTCATCCGATGCTTAATGGGTAGCTGCTGCGTATCCCCCTTTGGCCACCAGAGGAACCTGAGGAGGTCTCTGTCATCAGGAGGGACTTGAACCTGGTGGAACATAGATTCTATATCGGCCATGATCACAACTGATTCCTTCCTAAACCGAGTCACCACTCCAATCAGGGAACTGGTAAGATCAGGGCCCTGTAGAAGCTGAGCATTTAGTGATGTTCCTTGATATCTTGCTCCACAGTCAAACACAACTCTGATCTTTCTTTTAGTGGGATGGTAGACTCCGTGGTGTGGTATGTACCATACTTTCCCATCGCCACGATCCAACTCTTCTTTGGGCACCTTTTCTGCATAGCCTTTAGCCAGAAGGTCATTTATAAAGGTGTTATACTCGGTATGAAATATTGAGTCCTTCTGAAACCTCCTTTTCAAATAACACAGGCGCTGTTCAACAACTCTCCTGTTGTTTGGCATGCTGACGTCCCTGTTCCTTAAAGGTAACGCAATCTGGTAATGCTCCTCCACCTGTTTCACTGAGTTGTTGACAAACTCCAAGAACCTTTGATCCTCCCTTGACATTCCTGCTTGCTCCTCAATACTGCTTTCAGGGAAATCATTCTTAAATTGTTTTTGCCAGAGGTCATCCAGGTTCACGACTGCAACTCTGTTGACAGTTATTTGAGGATGCTCCCACTTAACGGTCTCTCCACTGCTACCTGTCAGTGAACCATTGACAGTCCAGCCCAGCAAAGTTCGGATCGCATATGGTCCATCATTTACGCTACACACCACTTCCAGTGGTTCCAGTGCTTTAGGAACATTGGTACCTATAAGTAGCTCGATTCCTGCATCAATCTGAGGTAAGTGAATGTGTTTCAGATGTGACCATTGTTCAATATCCCTTTCTGTGGGAATATTTCCTCTGTTCACAGGCATGGACTCTTGCGTGTAAACTCTTGGAAGCTCAAGAAAATTGTCCCCCTCCAGTGCTGCAACCTCCAATCCTGACACGATGTTGCTGCTTACGACTTTCTCCTGGCCCATGGTTAGAAGGAGAATGCGTCCATTCCTTCCTGTGAGGTGGAGCTTATGCATTAAGCTCTCAGTGCAAAACACAGCTGTACTCCCCTGGTCCAAGAAAGCGTAAGTGATGACAGTTTTGGTTCCCTTTTTTGATTTAACCTGGACCGGAACAATGGGCAGTTTGCAGTCCTGATCTCCAGTCCCTGTAAGACCACTTGACACCAGTGTGTTGTCAACATGCGGCCCTGGGCTCCTTTCCGTCTGCTCAGAATCTTTAACAGGTTCCTTATGAAGTACAGTGGGATGTCTAAGGCTACACTTAGAGCAGGAAATCCTTTTACGGCAATCTCTACTGATGTGCCCTGTGCACAAACAACCAAAACAGATGCCATTTTCCTTCAAGAAGCCTATCTTCTTCTCATGAACCATTTTTCCCATCTGTACACATACATCTAATGTGTGTCCTCCACAGCAGATGCATGCTTTCCTTCCTGTCACGAACTGAGCAGACAGGCAGTGGACCCAAAAAGCAGAGCTGAGGCAGACGCTTAGCAGTAGACAGTTTTATTCCAAAAAGGGGTCGGTACACGGGAAGTCAGTCAAACCAGGCAGAAGTACAAAATCGTTAGGCAAAAGACAGGAACCAGGAATCGGAATCTTCAGTATAACACGAGGGATCAAAACACAGGGAAACTGAGCTGGAACGCTGGGACAAAACACGCAGACGATCTGACAAAGACACACTGGGAGAGGAGGGGTATAAATACACACATGAGCAGGGGATAATGAGACACAGGTGAAGGCAATGAACAATCACACACACAGGGAGTAAAGACACTGAGAAGGACACAAACAGGAAGTGAGGGAATCCAAACAAAATAAAACAGGAAGTGGAAAAAACTAAACTTGACGGGACCTGACACTTCCTGTTTGTTTGATTTCCTTTTCTTTCCTTACAGACTGATATTTGTTCTCCACAGGGCTTACATTGGTAGCGAAACTGCTCCCCTTGTGTCCAGGACGAAACTGCGACTTGGGTTTATTTGTTCTGTTACTTATGATTATTAATTGAGAGTCTTGTATATTGCCAAACCAAGGATCTGTCAAAACTTTCACCTGTCTTTCAATGAAGTTAGCAATATCTGTGAACTTAACTCTCCGGTTATGTCGTTCCTGTAGCTCACAGGCATGGTTCCTCCACCTATCTCTAAGTTTGTAAGGCAGCTTTTTAATGATGCTCAACATGTTGGAAGGCATATCCATGTCTGAAAGATACTGTACATCCTCCATGGCATTACAGCAGCCTCTAAGGAAGAGACTGTAGTCCTGCAGAACCTTCACATCATCTGCTTTAATTGGAGGCCATGAGAGGGCTTTATCCAGGTAAGCAGAGGCGACCTTTTGTTCGTTCCCGAACTGCTCCTTTAATAAAGCTTTGGCTTTTGTATATCCTCGTTCTGGATGTATGTGTTGACAGCTTCTTACAAGCTCCTTAGCATGACCCTTTGTGTGTTGTTCCAGAAAATATAAGCGATCGCAGCTGTTAGTTGTGTTCCTCTCGACTCCATTCTCAAAGGCTCTGATGAATGTGTGGTATTTCAATGGATCACCGTCATAAATTGGGATCTCTCTCTTAGGTAGAGCTGAAAGGCTTTGCTGTTGTATTAGCAACGTTGTTATCTCATTTTGTTTCCTCATGATCCCAAGAACTTCCTCTTTGGGTTGGCTCACTGTGTTACCTCCTAGTTGTTCATATGATTCATGTATGTCGATTAGGGGGTTCATATGAAATTGCATTTGGTTTTGTTCATATGAGGTTATATTATGATTTGTGGTTGTTTCAGTTTGTTTTGGAATGAATTCATCTGCTTTGACATTAAGTAACTGCTGTGCTTGTGCCTTTTCCAAATATGTTTTCATTCCATCTGAGACCTTTGATGTCCGTTTGCCACTTGTTGTGCTTTGTATTTTGAGAATTTCAAGTTTTGCCATTTTTTCAGCAATCTAAGTGCTCAGTTGGAGCTCTTCTTTCTTTTTGCGCAGGCGTTGCTCTTCTTCTTCCAAAGCATGCTTTTCCTTTAACAATTTGTGCCTCATACTTAAGGCTGCCAGCTCAGCTTCGGCCTTTAAACGTGCAGAAGAGGTGGAAGAGCCTTGTGACTGAGATGTTTTGTGGCTTCCAATGTTTGAAATACTGTCATTTGGATTAATGCCATCCTCAATTTGACTTGGTTCGTTCTTTTGGTGTAATTGAATTTCTGCTGAATCCTGTTGCTCCTGAGAGATTTTTTGTCCAGTTTCATCAATCCACTTTTGAGTGTCCTTTTGAAATGTATTGCTGTAATTCATAATGCTTGAAAACCATTCCTTTTGGTTGATGAGTTCATCCTCAGGGAGTAGAGGCAACAGTTCATTGTGCGAGGCAACATGCAACATCAGAAAAGCTTCGCATATCAGCATCAAAGTGCAGACGCCAACCAAAGCACAGCGCTAACGTAATGCACAGACTTTGCATATCCGACCAGCATTCATTCATTCGACTTTTCCAAACAGAGGCACTTCGACATTGATGCAATCTGGTTTTCTTCTCCGCACACATACATGCACAGGTGAGCTTAGCTTACCTGTCCTCCTTGACAGATGTATGACGTGGCGCTTTGTCTTACTTTATTTAGGTGCGCTGCTCTGTGCGTCCTGCCGATTGCTTTGTGCTGCAAGCGATCACCTTATTACTTCGTGCCTTTTCTTTGTTGACAAATGTTGCGGCTTTCTAGTACCTTAGAAAGTCGCTTGTGAGGCAGAATAGGTCCTGTGTATTTGTGTGACACGCTGCTGCTGTTCCAGGGAAGCACAATGAGTCCAAAAAATGTTTCGAAGGTTTTAATGTAACAATTGGATAATACAGCGGCTTTACACGCGCCCATTTGTTGTTAAATGTGTACACTTGGCGTGGTGTATCAAAGCAAACAAAAGGAACATAAGCGATCATAAAAAACGGTCAACAAAAACTACGGCTACCCACACTCGCCTCCCTCTCCCAGTGCAGGTTAAGCAGGTTATAATATAACCTACCGGCTGTCAACGACGGTGCTCACGTGACTCCAAACACTGCACATCCCCATGGCAACAAGACAAAACCAATCAAACACAAAACAAACGACCAGAACCAATATACGGCTCCTACACACAGACATCTGACAAGTTCGTGATTTGGACTGACTTTTGACCGGTAATATGTCAATTTCACTGTGATCTGGGTGAGGTTAAATGCCTTATTATCGTGAACATTTTTTAGGTGGTTTGCTCCATGGTATGTTGGGAGATAAGCAGTTATATGCTAACCTGGGCTTTAACTCAGCGCCAGTGTTTAGCTTTGACTTTGAGTTTGGGGTATGGAAACACCGCTCGTGGGTTTGTTTTCCTCCGGAGACGTGTTCTTATGTTCAAAGATTGTTCAGGGTTCTCTATGTTTCAGCACATCTATTTTCTCAGTTTATTGCACATTCCTTTTTGTCATGGTCATGTAATAAGTCATTTTACATTGTAGACAATATTTATGTTAAGAGGTCCAACAAAGCACAGTGATGAAGAAATTACTTTAGTCAGCTGGAATGTAAGGGGGATGAATAGCCCATTAAAAAGAGGAAAAGTGTATGCTCACTTACGTACACTCAAAGCTGATATATGTTTCCTCCAGGAAACACATATTAAAAAAACTGCCGCTAAGATATTATGTCCTTCATGGGCATCTCATGTCTACCAATCAAACTTTAGCACAAAAGCAAGAGGAGTTGCAATCCTTGTTAAGAAAAAAAATCCTTTTGTACATACACAAACTATTTCTTTTTTTTTTTTTTTTTTTTTTTTTTATATTTTTTTGGGCTTTTATGCCTTTAATGGACAGCACAGTGGAGAGTGACAGGAAACGGGGAGGCAGAGAGGGGGAATGACATGCAGTGAAAGGCCGTCCGATGCGGGATTCGAACCGGGGCCGCCTGCAGCGAGGACTGTAGCCTCTACACATGGGGCGCCTGCTTAAACCACTACGCTACACGACGCCCCCACAAACTATTTCTGATGACAGAGGTAGATATTTATTTGTTAAAAGGGAGCTAAATTCAGTACCAGTAACCTTGATAAATCTATATGGCCCCAATTTTGATGATCCCATTTTCTTTCAGAATCTTTTCAATACTATATCCAATATGTCTAACACAAATATAATCTTAGGTGGAGACTTTAATTGTGTTTTGGATTCGGTCCTCGATCGGCAACACTCCCAAATGAATGTATCAAAGAGCAGCATCATTCTTAATAATCTGATACAGTCCTATAATTTGGTAGACGTCTGGAGGCTCCTTAATCCCACAGCAAGAGATTTTTCATATTTCTCAGCCGTTCATAAATCTTATTCAAGGATTGATTATTTAATATTGGATTCTAAATTATTGTCACAAGTCACAGAATGCAAATATCATAATATTCTAATTTCAGATCATGCCCCAGTCTCTTTAAAGCTTAATCTGAATCATAAACATGGAGAATTCAATTGGCGGCTAAATAATACTCTACTGAAAGAGAAGGAATTTTGCTCTTACCTCTCAAGCAAAATAGATCTTTATATCAACACTAATGATAATGGAGAAGTTAGCGACTCCACACTTTGGGAGGCCATGAAGTCTGTTCTCAGGGGCCACGTCATATTTTATGAGGCAGCAGAAAAAAGAAAATCTAAGGCTAGGTTAACTGAAATAGACAGTCAATTATCAAATCTAGAGGCATTGTATAGAGTGGATAACCAGCCTGAAGTACTGAAAAAGATCTCAGCATTAAAATATGAGTACAACTCTATACTGTCCAAAAATGTTTCGCAATTGCTGGTTCAAGTAAGACAAAAGTATTTTGAGTTTGGGGATAAACCCCAAAGGTTACTTGCACGCCAGTTAAGACAATCTCAGGCATCCAGGTCCATACATTCAATCAAGAAGGGTGATGGGTCTCCCCTGACGGATCCTGAAAAAATTAATGAATGTTTTGCTAATTTTTATGAATGTGTCTATCAGTCACAGAGAGGATCTGATCCAGAGAGTATGGAAACATTTTTCGAAAATTTGGGACTGCCTAGCCTATCAAGAGAATCTTCTTCCTCATTAGATGCAGACATCAATTTGAACGAGATAAAGGAAGTGATTTCCTCTATCCCCAACAATAAGGCAGCAGGGCCTGGCGGCTTTTGCATTGAATTTTTCAAGTTATTTAGTCATAAACTTTCCCCACTTATACTAAGAATGCTTAATCACTCTTTGATGGTCTCTAGGTTGCCTCCTACTCTATATAAGGCCAATATTTCACTTATACCCAAACCTGGGCGTGACCCTAACCTGGTTTCCTCATATCGTCCTATCTCCCTGCTACCTATTGAAACCAAAATTCTCGGGAATGTCTTAGCCAATAGATTAAAGGAGCACATCTGTTCTATTATTCATCCTGACAAAACAGGTTTCATGCCAGGCAGACATATGTACTTTAATTTGCGCCGCTTGTTCCACATTTTGTATACAGAACATATTGAAGAATCAGTGATAATTTCTCTAGATGCACAGCGTGCCTTTGATCAAGTTGAATGGCCCTATATGATGTTTACACTAAAAAAATTTGGTTTTGGGCCCTCCTTTATGAAGTGGATTGAGCTTATCTATTCACATCCAACTGCCTCTGGCATAACCAACCAAAATATCTCACCCCCCTTTTGCGATCAGTCGGGGGACCCGTCAGGGATGCCCCCTCTCCCCTTTCCTGTTTTCGATTGTTATAGAACCGTTAGCAGTTAGTATTAGACAAAGTCGTCTAATATCTCCTATCGACATTCATGGACAAGAACATCATATTTCACTGTACGCGGACGACATTCTTTTATTCATCTCTCATCCCCAAGCCTCCATACCTCATCTTTTGACTTTAATTAGCAACTTTGGCAGGCTCTCTGGATTTTCCGTTAACTGGGATAAGAGTGAGCTAATGCCAATCTTTAACGAAATTGATATGACATATATACAATCTACTCCTTTTAAAAAGGCATTTAAAGACTTCTCATATCTCGGTATAACTGTCACAAAAAACCCAGAGGATCTTCTACAAAAGAATTGGTATAATAAAGTTGAGCAACTTAAACAAAGTATACTTTTTTGGAAGACTCTTTCATTTCTCTTGTAGGTAAGATTAATGCAATTAAGATGATTGCGCTGCCACGTTTCCTACATCTTTTTCAGTCCCTTCCATGTTACATCGCCCAGTGTTACTTTAAACAATTAGATTCAATTTTTGTACCTTTTCTTTGGAACTACAAAGCCATCAGGATCTCCAAAAAACATCTGTGTAAACCTAAAAATGCTGGTGGCTTTGCTTTACCAAACTTTGAAATGTATTACTGGGCGGCTCATCTATCTGTACTTGCTTGGTGGAGGAAAGGCCCCCCCTCCTCTTCACACTCCTGCCCTGCCTGGCTACGCTTAGAACGATCGTTATGTAACAAGACCTCCTTGCTAGCATTGCTCAACAGCCCCACAAAAATCAGGAAGTCACAGTATAATTACAGCTTTGTAATAAATGGTACTATACGCACATGGGAGCAGATAAAACTTCATATCAAGGCCCCAAGTATATATATTGATACTCCAATCTGTGAAAATCACGCTTTCATACCTGATCTAAATGATATTGCTTTCTCTGCTTGGAAGCAGAAAGGCATTAGTAACATAAAGGATTTGTATATAGGGGGAAATTTTGCCTCATTTACATTTCTACAAGCCAAGTATGGAATACCTGCCTCGGGTTTTTTCAGGTTTTTACAAATTAGAGATTTTGTTAAAAAAAATTTACCAAACTTTGAAGTTTTTAATAAACACAACGCTCTAGAGACTATTAATAGTCTGGACCCGGGCACTTGTGGGGCAATCTCCATTTTGTATCGAATGCTTCATGATGGAGCTCTTGTAAATTCAGAAACGTATAAAAAAGCATGGACGGACGAGTTGAATATGGAAATAACTGATGAGATTTGGGAAGAATGTCTACGAAACATACAAAAGTGTTCAGTTAACACCAGGCACAACCTAATACAGTATAAAGTGCTCCACAGACTCCATTACTCGCAAGAAAAGCTACATAAATTTTACCCGGATGTCCCACCAACATGTAACCGATGTAAATCTTCGATAGGAACTTTAGCACACTCATTCTGGGCATGTAGTAAACTTTATTTATTTTGGAGAGGTATTTTTCAGTGTTTTTCTAAGGCTTTTAGTAAAAATCTGGCACCCAACCCTCTGGTTGCCATTCTAGGGGCCACAAGTGTCCTTTCTTCTGTTAATAAATTTGAAAGAGGAGCAGTTCAATTTGGGATGGTGATTGCTAAAAAGCTGATTTTGCGAGTGTGGAAAACGGACTCTGTGCCTACTTATAACTTATGGTTGGGAGAACTGTCAAACACTTTGCATCTGGAGAAGCTGTGATTCTACAATGAAGATAGAGGGGATACGTTTGATAAAACATGGGACCCAGTACTGAATTACCTTAAAAATGTAAGCCCATAGGCACTGGCTATTGTAAAAAGCCTCACAGTGGAAACAAGAGTATGATCTTGTATATGTCTACCGACCTATTTATTTTATTATTATTATTATTATTATTGTTTATTTATTTTCTGCTTGTATACTCTGACTATAGTAGATACTCATTTTATGACCATGAAATATTGTTGTAATGCTTGATGTGCTGTGTTCTTTACTTTTTTTTTTGTCTTTTTCCTCTACTTATGTTTTCTTTTTATTTTCTTTTATTTTTTCATTTTTCTCTACACTGAAAATCAATAAACATATTTAAAAAAAAAAAAATGAAAAAAAAAAAAATTCTCCTGCTTGAGTCCCACCTAAAGCCCATTCGGATCCCTCTTAAAATCACACAAGTGGGGCCTAAATGGGTCTCAGGTACATTGCCCAGTTGGGCCCTATTTAAGGTCTATTCTGATTCCACTTCGAGCCCATATAGGCAAACATATGGGGCCTATATGGATCATGTCGCTTACACAGTTGGGCCCCACCTGAAACCCATCAGAACCCATGTGAAGCCCATATGGGCAAACACAGGTGGGGCCACCATGGAAACTGTGGACAAACCCACTTGAAACCCATAATGTAGCCCATGTGGTACCCACTTAAAGCCCAGTCAGATCCCTCTTATGGGCACACAGGAGGGACCTAAATGGGTCTCAGATAAATAGCCCATTCGGGCCCCATTTAAAGCGGAAATGAAAAATGAATGTTTTTGGCACTGGTAGTGAGGAAATTTATTAGAAAAACCACCTTGCCTAAAATCTGATATTAAACATTGTGAAAACCACAAATATGAATAATTTATTTTCGTAATTTCTAATTGCTAGCGAGCAGCCATTTTGGTGTGACGTCATTGCCTACGTAACGGGGGTTGGTTGGGTGCGTTGGCCAGTGAAGACAGTGAAGCATTTCTGACTATACTATTTGCATAGGATCTAAAATACGTAAATTTCAGTACAAGGCGAAAAATTTCCTTATGCATAAATATATTATTTATAATATATAAAATATCGGAAGGATGTTGCTGAGGGACTGGATAGAATAGATAAATCAGGGCTTCCAGGAAAGTTGAAACTGTGGTGTCTGCAGTTTGGGTTATTTCCCAGGCTGATGTGGCCACTGTCTGTATATGAGATTCCATTATCTGCTGCAGAAAAAATGGAAAAATTTGTTAGCTTTTACATTAGGAAGTGGCTAGGTGTTCCTAGATGTTTAAGCACAGTGGCACTGTATGGGAAAGGCATACTTCAGCTCCCAGTAACTAGTCTAGTGGAGGAGTTTAAATGTACCAAGGTTAGGACAGAGCTCCTGTTATCTGGGAGCAAAGATGCGGTAGTTAGTAAGGTGGTTCCAAACCCAATCAAGGGGAGAAAGTGGAATCCAAGAATCGCAGTGCAGGAGGCAGAAGCAACGCTTAGGCATACAGAGATTGTGGGTAATGTCCAAATAGGCCGGGGAGGCTTGGGGCTTGGCCCAAGCAAACCGGTGTGGAGTAGAGCAGGTCCCAAGGAGAAGAGAAAGCTAGTCGTGGAGCAGGTTCGTAGACAGGAGGAATTATTAAGGGGTGCTAAGGCAGTGGCCCAGGCTAAGCAGGGACAGTGGGTGAATTGGGAAGGTGTAGACAAGAAAAAGCTTAGCTGGAAAGAACTCTGGAGCATGGAGGAAAGTAGTATTAGATTCTTGATAGGGGCAACTTATGATGTACTGCCAACTCCCCAGAACCTAAAACTCTGGGTAAATGGAGACCCACTATGTTCATTGTGTTCAGGTACTGCAACTTTAAAGCACATTCTGTCAGGGTGTAAGGTTAGTCTGTCGCAGGGCAGGTATATGTGGCGACATAACCAGGTTCTAAAAAGCTTAGCTGCAGGAATTGAAGAGTTACGGAGGCAGGCAAATTTAGGAGGACCTAAAACAAAGAAAGGTGCAATCAAGTTTGTTCAAGAGGGAGAGAAAGTTGGTAAGACAACAAGAAGGCAAGGCAGCTTAGAAGGTGCTTGTGATTGGGAAATGCAGGTAGATTTAGGAGGAAAGCTTCTTGTTCCCCAGGAAATAGCCATTACAAAGCTAAGGCCTGATATAGTCTTGTGGTCTAGGAGTAGAATGAAAGTATATTTCATAGAGCTGACTGTTCCGTGGGAGGCCTTAGTTGAAGAAGCATATGAAAGGAAAAAGCTCAGGTATGCAGAGTTAGGGGCAGAAGCAGAGCAGCGAGGATGGAAAGTTAGGATTTGTCCAGTGGAAGTAGGATGTAGAGGATTTGTAGCAAGGTCTGTTGTCTCTTTGGTAAGGGAGTTAGGAGCAAGTGGACAGAGTGTGAGGAAAATTGTAAAGGACATGTCAGATGAGGCAGCAAGATCCAGTCAGTGGATTTGGATGAGAAGGAGTAATGGTAGCTGGGGGCCCAGCAGGGGGAGCACTTAGGATAGACAGACTCTTAGGAGAAGCAAGGAAGAAATCCAGGAAGAGGAAGTGTTTTTAAGTGGGGGTGTGGCCTGTGTGAGCCTCTTTGAGACCATGCGGTTAGTCCAGGTGAGGTGGCCTGTATTGTTTGCTTGTATTGAATTGGTTTGTAGTGTGTCTTTGGCTGTTTAGGTGAGTTTGATTGCGTGTTTGTTTGTTAGTTTGATGTCTTGGAGAGTGGGGGAGTAGGGGGGGGTAGAGCACAGCCTAATCCGGCGGGGGAGAGTTTAGCTCAAAAAGGCATCTCTCCTTGACTCTACCTCCCTCATTCAAAATGGCCGCCACTTTCTCCAACTGTTTAGGGGAGTTTGTTTGCTGAATCTGTTTAATCTGTTAGTGTGTTTTGTCAGAGTTGATGATGGTGATGTTTGTGGTAGCATAGGCAAGATAAAGAAAATAGTCTTGGTGTGAGGAGCAGTGATGGCTGGCATTAGGGGAGTGACTCTGGGACGCCAGTGATCACTGTCTAGCCTCCTGGAGGTGTCGTGGGACCAACTAGACCAAACACTGGTGAAAGGAGGTTCCCACCTGATGACCCCAAAGACATGTTAGTTATCACTGCTCATTAGTCTGTATAGCTAAATTAATAGTTATCATAGGACATGTTAAGCTTAGGGAGTTATTCACTGAGTCTGGTCCATTTTCTGTAGCACAAGCTTTGTGTTTATCTTAAATTTTGCCTACTGTCGCTAGTATTGGTTCATATTGCTGATGTATTATTGTTATGGTCATGTTGGTCATGAATAAAAACCAGTGCAGTAGCGAGCAGGCAGAGCGGACATCGGTCAATCAAAAATGCTTATTTTTTTGTGAGCCAATTCCGGTGTGGTTAAAAAACAAACAAACAAAAAAAACCAAGTCAGGTCTCCAGCGGTTTCCTGGATGGACGGTCAGACACTTTAGGTTGAAAAAAGTAAGAATTGCTCCAAAAGTTAATTATTGTGCGTTTACGTTGGTTCGTGGTGGGTACAATATTTATATTTGCCACTACACATGTGACGGCTTTTCAGCAGTCGGGCCATGTGAAGGAAAAGCTAGCAAAAATACTTTATTGCATGCATTGCAAGAAGAAACAAGATAATGGTGAGGGAGATGACGGAACTTTGGATAACGTCAGTGGATCAGAACGTTTGGAGTATAAAGTCTGGAGTGTCTGAAGTTTCCGTTGGAAATGGAGTCACGGTAATAAATATTTCTTAGGAAGTTTGTATCAGCTGTGACCTCTTGATGAGGGATGTACCATGTAAGGTGTGGAATGACGTGAGTTTTAGGTGAATACTTTCAGGCCCGAGTATTTTTAATGGTTGTGGTTTTAATTTCTGACAGTCATTTTGGCTGCTATATTGTACAGCCCAACTCTCATCAGTTCATGCTGCAGAGTTGCTATGGAAATCTTTGGGCTAGGTGACGTGCGTCGGACTGTGTGTCAGGGTGAGGGGACATCAGGTGTTCATGAGTGCTGCTGATTGGAGTGAAAGAAGTGTTCAGTGAGAGTTAGAGAGACTCTCACAGAGACTTTGTGGAACTTTATTGCAATCAATGATGATGTTCATCTCAAACAGATACCAGTACCTGCCGACTTATGTGGGTTGCTAAATGCCCTACCTGTCTCTTCCCTGCCTGGCTAGAGTGGTTTAGCGCCCTTTCCCTACGGCGGACTGATGCCTCTGTACCGCTGTTTTAGATTAGATTAACTTTATTTATCCCACAACTGGGAAATTCATTTACCACAGCAGAAAAAAAAACATCTATAGAATAAACATCTATGGAAATATACAACAAAAATATACCAAATATACACTAATAAATACAATATACACAATACACATGATATGTACATGAAAAAGTGCAAGTTTGCACATGGTCAGGAAGAGCAGGAGTTGTGGAGTCTGACAGCTGCTGGAATGAAGGACGTTGTGATCTGAGCGTCCCAGCGGGGATGAGGTGTATGCATTCCTGATATTAGCATACAACAAGTCCAAAAGTTTTATTGTCCCTGGTGTGACCATTCACATACTGGGTGAAGGTAGGAAGAGCAGAGGACAGGAACGTGTGGTTGAAGTCCCCAGAGATGAGGAGGGGGGTGCTGGTTTAGGAGTTGAGAAACAACACTATGGATCTGTTCTGTGGCTGCAGCGGCGACGGCCGAGGGGGGAATGTACACAATCACAGCAATGACATGTGAAAACTCTCTCGGAAGATAGTATGGCCGCATGCTAACCGCTAGCAGCTCCAAGTCTCTAGTGCAGAGTTGTTCCTTGACACTGATGTGTCCAGGGTGGCACCATCTCTCATTAACGAACTAAGCAACACCTCCTCCCTTCTTCTTACCGCACTCCGTGGTTTTCCTGTCCGCCCGTACCAGTTGAAATCCGTCCAGTGTGACATGTGAGTCGGGAGAAAGTTCACTCGGCCACGTCTCCGTGAAGCACATGATGCTACACTCGCGAAACCTTCCCTGAAGCTGGGTTAGCGCAGTAAGCTCTTCCATCTTGTTTGGGAGTGATCTTATGTTCCCCATGACGACAGACGGTAAACATGGTTTATACCGTTTTTTCCGCTGTCTGCGCTTCACTCCAGCTCTACAGCATCTCCTCCTTCTCCGGATCTCCGCAGGGATCTCTGGCCACCCAGCATAGTGAAGGGGTGTGTGGGATATAGCTAACAGCTGGTCCCGAGTGTAAACAATGGGTCCGTGGTAGAGTGAGTCTCCCGACATTGCATCAAAAAATTCAAAAAATAGCAAGAGGCAAAAACATGACTGTAAAAGTATAAACACCCATAGCTGAACTTGCTTAAAGTGTCGGTGTAGTACTAGAAGAAATCACACTAAGTAGTAAAAGGAAAAAAAAATCACACTAAAGAGTAAAAAAGAGTAAAAGAGTACAGAGCTGCTGTGGCAGGCTGCCACTCATGCGGCGCCATGGCAACAGAGTATGTCGGCTGGTCAGTAGAGTACATATTATAGGCGGTGAAATTGAAAACAACTAGTTTGCCCGACTCAAAGCTCTTGTCCTCTGGGTAATCTTCATCCAAAAAATGTTCACTGCAAACCCTGGAGTCAGTGCCCATCGGTGGGCTCTCTCTCTCTTCAGTGCCGCCAACCAGCGCAGCAGGACTGCTCTTCGTTTCAGCGGCAGTTTATGAAAATGGACAGTTTTGTCCTTAGCTTTAACTCTGTAAAACTCATTTTTACACCCAGGAGCGATACAATAGTGGCCTCCCTTTTGTCTTCTCCTGTCCTGTGGCTCCTCAGTCTCTATCCTTTCACTATCTTCAACTATTTCACTGTCTCAACCGCCAAGCCAACCAACCCCGTGACGTCACAGGTTATAGTACTGCAAGGTGGCACCACTCTTGCTACGAAAGATGTAACGGATCTTATATTTTCTCTTATATGTTTACATTTGTCATATTTGTAATATAATGGTTGATTAGAGTGGAGATCCATTTAGTAAATCACGTTAACTTGATTGACTGCTTCATTTCCACTTTAAGGTCCATTCTGATCCCTCTTTGTGCCCACATGGGCAAACATATGGGGCCTACATGGGTCCCATGCAACTCACCAAGTTGGGCCCCACCTGAAACCCAGTCAGAACCCACTTGAAGCCCATATGGGCAAACACGGGTGGGGCCACCATGGAAACCGTGGACAAACCCACTTGGCACCCATATTTGCAGCCCAAATTTAACCCATATGGGCCCCACATGGACATGCTGGCTGGGATCTGGTACACTTTAAAGCAAGGAGCTCTTCCCTCGTGTACATTTTCTCCATTGTCAGACTAAACAACAACATAAAATAAAGTCGTCCATCGACAAAATACACATTAATATTAACCATGTAACATGGGAAAAAAGGTCTGTCTCTAATACAAGCTTATTCCAAATTAAGGCCTCTCTTCCATTGAGGCATGGTTTTATTTTGTGACTAGGCTACTTCTACACATAATACCTCTAATAGCTTTAATCTTATTGGGTGATAAGGTGACTTACGGAGCAATGATCCAGCTGATCCTCCTTGTATGATCCGGTTGAGAACATCATCAGTGTCTGTCTGTGAAAGTTCTCATTTGTCCAGGTCATTGTTATCTCTTTTTCAAATTAAATCGAAGGCAACTTGACTTGTATTTGTCTGTGGAAGACGTTTCGCCTCTTATCCAAGCAGCTTCATCAGTTCTTATGTATTGGTCTCTCTAGTCCGCACTAGTCTGACCAAGAAAGTGGAGTAGGACCCAGGTATTTAACCTCTTGTGGGTGGGTCCACCAAAGTACCTGTGAAAGTACTGGTTTCACCTGACCATTGTTGATCATCAGTCTCATTTGTACTCACCATGCTTATCCTCATCTGCATCATAGACAGCCGAGAGCAAAGGCTGGGTTCACATGTTATAGCTTTCATACAGTACAATGTTAAAGTCTTAATACTTCCAGCATTTGTGCTGCTAAAAATAAAACAACATTTTTTAAATATAATCTGACTGCAGAACTAGGCCTACCTAGTCAGTGGCTATCGGTTATGTCTTTGCCTGTAAGGTAACCTGAACACGTCACTGAGGAAAGTGTCTGACTCCAGGAAGTAGGTGAGCCTCTCTCGAGACCAACACAAGAACTTACAGTTCTCCTCTGCCATGATAGTCACCTGTCAATCACAGTAATAAATTTGTTTCTTCAAGAAGTGAGGATTGTATAACCTATTCATGAAATCTTAGGAGCATCAGGTTAAATAAAGCTCTGACTGATTATTCATTTTACCCCACATAAAGTCTAAGTGTATGGTAAGACAATCAAGTCTTTTTTTCATTATTTATTCAGAGATTTTTAACGCAATAAGCAATGATGACATAAATGGGATTTGTTCATCTCTTTTATTTGTCTGATTTTCATATTACCTGGAACCTCTCTCCTCTGTGCATCTCAGTAGACCTGAACTTTGGAGAATCAATGAATGAATTGGTATAGATGTTGTGGAGGAAATGGCCTCTGTATGACACCTTCATCCTGTCACAGAGAAAAAAGTCAAAACTCTGATTAATCTGAAATAAAAAAATGTGTATTATGTTAAAAAGTGGCAGCCACTTGTTGATTGGTGAAGCCAAAGGAGGAAGTTCCTTGAAGTCCCATTTCCTCTAATGACCACTAGAGTCCAACATTACTCTCAGAATTACTCTCAAAATTATTTCATAGGTTTCAAATTCATGATTGTTTAAAAAATATCCAAATTCACTTTCAAATTAACTCTTAAAGTCTACACAACATATTCAAGCAGTTCCAAATTAACCTACTTAATATAAGAGTCTTAAATTCATCTTTCATTCACCCCCTAAACATTTCTTAAAATTATTCAAAAAGTTCCACATCCAGTCCCAAAAGTTTTCAGACGACTTGTTTTCACAGAATAAAAAAAAAACAGAAACCCCAAAACAAACAAACAAAAAACATTCACTTGCCTTTCAAGGCTTTTGTAGGATGTTTTCTCATTATTCTTAGATATTAAGGTAAAATATGTATAAACCTATATGGATGTTTGAAGGCTGATGTCAATGTTGATATATTTTATATTATAAAAGCAAATAGCCATTGTTTTTATTCAATATTTACATATTTAATATAAGTAATGCTTGCAAATAGCAGAAAATTTATTTTAAGGGCACACGCTCTAGTTTTGTTATAGCTCCTTCTTATTGCTGCTGTTTTAAAAATCATTGTCAGCCATGACAAACTGGGAGAGTATATTTTTTATTTTGTTAGGGTTGGGGAACCTTGTGAAGCAGTATTTAAACCATGGAACACAAAGAACCCCCAAACAACTGACAGATACGGATATTCAATTTACAATGGTATAAAAGAGACAAAAACAAATAAGTAGTAAATAAGCAAAAATCGTATGTACTAATTGGAGAAGCTGGATCAACACAATCAATGAATTATCAAAACTGCTGACAATTATTAATTTGTCTTATTTATTAATCATTTCAGCACCAAACCACAATATTAATAACAGTGTTACGTGCCGTAGTGGTTGAGTAGAGGTTGTGTGTGCGTGCTGGTCTGCCCTCTGCCCTCCCCTTTTTTCCACCAGGTGATTTGGCACGGTTGTCCCTGGTTCCCCAATTAAGGGCTGGAGCTTAAAGGGAGAGTGAGGCTTGGCCAGTGCCAGAGTAACATTCAGCAGCTTTTGAACTGAGTGTGTTGTCTATAAGATAGCTGCGTAGAGCTTTAGTGTTGATTCTGATAGTGATAGTGTGTGATAGTGCGTGATAGCTTATTGTTCATTAAGCTTGGTTTATGTACAAATATAGTTATCCATTGAGTGTTCCACTGTTGTTGTTATAGTTTTCTAAATTCCTTATTTTTGGCTGAATCTGTTTTCCTGTTCTGCCCTGGCAAAACAGAAAAGAATTTTATTCATTGTTACTTTCCTGTACCCCTGGATTCTCACAGGGAATGTAAAGAACAGTAATAAGAAATGCAGTATTTGTCATTTGAACAATATGAATCAATCACTGAGACTTGTCCATCTATAAAGGATGACTGACAGAACAACAGCTGCACCTGGATGCAAACAAAATGCACATACCTTCCTTTGAGGAGAATGCTGAGATGTTGATCAA